>NW_022196895.1:3075861-3097688 GCF_008632895.1 Mastomys coucha | reverse complement strand
CCCCTGCTTCTATGAGGGTGCTCCCCCACCCACCCACCCACTCCTGACTCAGCACCCTAGCATTCCCTTCCCCGGGGTCATTGAGTCTCCACAGGACCAAGAGGGATGCCCAATAAGGCCATCTTCTGCTACATATCTAGCTGGAGCCATGGGTGTACTCTTTGGTTGGTGGTCTTATAAAGGGAAACATTTTATTGGGGCTGGCTTACAGTTTCAGTTGTTCAGTCCAGTATCATCATGGCGGGAAGCATGGCAGCACCTAGGTAGACACGATGTTAGAGAAAGGAGTTGACAGTTCTACTGCCGCCAGTTCAAAGACATCCAGATGGCATCCAGAAGAGGATTGTCTTCTGCAGGCAGCCAGAAGGAGCCTCCCTAAGCCTGCTCTTCTGCAGGCAGCCAGAAGGAGCCTCTCTAAGCCTGCTCCCGCAATGACACACTTCCTCCAACAAAGCCACACCTATTCCAACAAGGTCATACCCATGGGGCCAAGAATATTCAAGTCACCATAAGGCTCTAATGCCCTGTTTAGAAGCACAAGTGTGTCATAAGGTCAGTGCCAGTGTCTTAGAGATCACCTCAAACCTACAACAAATACATCTTTACAAAATCAAGACTGCATTCTGAAAATCTCCACATAAATGCTAACATCACTAATGTCAGAAGATGCTGAATCATATATTTAAAGGAGAACTGGCTGGGTTTGGGGTAGGGATATCCTCAGTGACAAAATCGAGTTAACACTGCACATGTGCAATAAAGTATACTTTTTTTTTTTATAATAGTAGCTCACTGTAGAACCCTGGTTGGCCTTGAGCTCAGAGAGGTCTGCCTGTTTCTGCCTCCTGAACATGGTGATTAAAGACGTTCATCAGCATGATTAGCCCTGAATACTCATTTTTTAAATTAGTCACGTTTCTGGCTCACTTTGATTTCTTAATGCTCCTTTCTGCATTTTAAGTGTTCTAGTTCAAAAACTAGAGATGGCTCAGTGGTTCTAAGTGTTTGCTACTCTTTCAGAGGACCCAAACTTGATTACCAGCACCCTAACTGGCAGCTCTCAACCCCTGCAATCCCCTTCTCCTTGTCACTTATTAGAAAGAGACTGTACACTCATGATCCTCCTAAGGAGACAAACAGCTCAGTCTTCCTCCTTGTCAATCAAGAGCAGCCTTGGAACACATCCTTTTCTACCACCTCTCCCCTGCTACCATACCTCCCACCACCTCCCACAGAACCTGGCTATGTGGCCCAGGTTGGCCTCAACTTGTAGTCTTCCTGCCTCAGAGGCCTAGAGAGCTGCAGGGATGTGCTATAAACTGAACTTTCAGACCATATAAGACAAAATAAGGTAGTCCTCCCAGGTCCTCTCTTGGCTAGTATCCTCTGGGCTTCCCCCTGTTCTTCCTGGCTTTCTATGTTTTTCTCCACATTTTCCACACATCTCCACTAGATCAAGGTCAAGGCCATCAAAGCTAGAGAGCCAGCTCAAGCCACCAGAGAGTTCTTAAAATTATTAGTGATGTTTCTACTACATTCAAACATACGTATATATGTGCACACGTGACAAATGCAGAGTGATCTTTTCTCAGGCCCTTGGCATGGCATATTCTCAAGGAGTTCTATGTGTTCTGCTGGAGACAACATGCTCTGCACATTCCACTCTCTGTGCGACTTCTGTCAAGTTACCATTTCCATGTGGACCTCCATTTCATTGTCTGTATGCTGAGGTAATGACAGTTTCTATTTCACTGGCATTTTGGAGATTAAATGAGCTAGAAGGTGTTAGGCATGCCTGGACAAAAACTAACTGCTGTTGCATGAAGAATGGAGGGGTGGGTTGAGGGAGCTGATGAGGAGTGTTTTTATTGACCTGGTGCTCTTCAATAAGCATCCCCTTTAGGCTTGGCCATGAGTGTGTCTCCTGGGCCTCCCCTTTCCCTCAGCCTGAGCTAGCTAAATGAGGCTAGCTTTTTAGACAAGTGTTTCTCATTCACTGGTCATTGCCAGTTGATGCTCATACTACACTGCTTTGGGGGTAATGGTGTGTTGGATTTTCTAATGTTTTATTGACCCTTTCCCTCTAAACTCACTGTTACTTTAGCCTCTTTAGCCTCGTTTTTTTTTTTTTTAAATTGGAAGAAATCACACTGTAGTTTATTTTTTTTTAATATTTATTTATTAGTATACATAAGTACACTGTAGCTGACTTCAGATGTTCCTGAAGAGGGTGTCAGATCTCATTATGGGTGGTTGTGAGCCACCACTTGGTTGCTGGGATTCGAACTCAGGACCTTTGGAAGAGCAATCAGTGCTCTTATCCGCTGAGTCATCTCGCCAGTTCCACATTATAGTTTATAAAGGAATTATGCTAGTGTTCTAAAATGATGGTTGAGATAATGGTGATCCCAGCTGCCCCAACAGAGTCATTGACCAGGGCATGCAATATAGAGTAGCAAGCATCACAAACGTGTTCAACCATTGTCAGTTAAAACAACAGAAATTACATCGCCCAATGATATACTCGCCTCTTCAGATGTGTAGACATTTGAGATTTCTAATTGACTTCCTAAGGGCACACACTGAAAACCTGAGGCCGCCCACACACTCACCACACAACCTGCTGATGGCACCTGCCCCTTGGCCTCCAGCTTTTCACACCACCCTGCATCCTGTACAGTCTTCTAAATGATGCCAAGGTCTTCAATGGGTTTGTTATCCTGGGTCCTGGGACTTGAGACAGAAGCATTTAAGTGCATCATCATGATTTATTGATGATCCTGAAATCAGGAACAAAATGAAAGTAGAGTTGGCAATGAGAAGATCTGAATCCAGAAGCACAAATTCATATGACTAAAATATTGGAGTCTACATTAAAAGAAAAGATGTTTGAGTATTTGAGAGGGGAGCATTAGGATTCTCTAGAGGAATGGGACCAATAGTCAATATACTTTCATGCCTATGTTAAGATAATTTATCAAGTTAGTGTACAGTAAGATAGTAACCGCTGTTGTCTCACATCAGAGAGGCTGGGAGCTTGGTGTGTGCTTGGTGTTTGAGGCAAATGTCTCAGCAGTCCCGATCTGGTGCCCCAAACCTGGAAGTTTCCTGGAGAGCCACTGGTCCTTAATCCACGTGGGAAGCCTGGCAATGGTTCTGAAGGAGCCCACAGCATCAGTAATGGCACAAATCAACTCGGTGGCCAGAGGGAAGATGCCAAGCAAGCAAAGGGCAGATATGCTTTCTTCTGCTGCCCATGTCCTTTTTTGTCTGGGATGCTACCCTTGCTTGGGGGTGGGTCTTTTCCTATCAATTTAAACAATCAGGACAACTCTGTCCGTGAGACCCCCACACTCGGGTGATTCTAACATTGAGTGTAAAACTAACCATAGCAAAGAAGGAAATAAGGAGGAAAAAATCCTGGTAAATTGAATTAAAACTAGCATCTGTCCTGGTTTGTTTGCTATTGCTGTAATAATACACTGACCAAAAACAACCAGGGGAGGAAAGGGGCCGTGTGACTTCCACGTCCTGATTACAGACCATCACTGAGGAAGGCCAGGACAGAAGCTCAAACAGGAACAATGGAAGGAGGCTGCTTGCTGGCTTGGTTCCACTGCATGCTCAGCTCCTTTGCTTCTACAACCCAGGGTCACCTGCCTAGGGATGGCACCACCACAACCAGGTGGGCCCTCCTATAACAACCAGCAAGCAACAAAATGCCTCCCCAGACAAGCCCACAGGGCAGTGTAGGGACTCCCTCAGCTGAGGTCTCCTTTTCCCAGGGAACTCTAGTCTGTGTGGTGTTGTTGAAATTAACCTCTATCTACAGTAGCCAAGAAAAAACATAGGTTATCATATAAATCCTCTAGCTGCTGTCACAGGGACCTTGTAAAATGAACAAGGCACAGTTTTTCCTCTTAGAAGATGAATTTTGTTAAACTAAACAGATTTTAAAATATTTTGTTGTAGTGTGTGTGTGTGTGTGTGTGTGTGTGTGTGTGTGTCACCATGGGTGTTTAGAGGTCAGAAGACAACTGAGATTCAATCTGCTCCTTCAATGTGGGTCCCAAGGATACCAAACTCAGAGTGGTGGCAGTTACCTTTACCTCCTGAGCCATCTAGGCAGCCCTGAATAGCTGACTGAAAAGAACAATGTGTTCAGCTCTATATTCATGCATGATCATCCAGCAAGAACTGGCAGGATTCGCAGCCTCTGCCCTGACGTCAGCTGAACTGACGTCAGCCGAGTACTGCACAGCAGAGTGCCTCAAATCGCTGGAATTCAGAGTCCTGCTGGAACCCTGTGGGCACTGGTCCCCGAGTTGTGTCAATACCAGGCAAAGATGGGATAGACCCTTGAGTTCTGGGCTTTTATCTGAGGTGCAGAGAAGGCGGCCTTCCTCTGCCGGGCTGTGAGCGGTTGTGTCAGTGGACCTGACAGTTTCATTTCTGTGGAAACTATTTCCATTGTTCACAAAGATAAAGATGTTTGAGGAGCTCTTTCCACTCCTTGGGGTCTGTTTCTTCAAACAACATTTTGGGCTCTTCCTCCTTCAGATCCTAATTGCTTAGTGTGGAAGCAGTGGTGTTTGCAAGGGCAGTTTGAGGTGACCAGCAGGAGGTGCCACAGGGACACTTCTGTCACAGCATTTTGGTATGGAGTTGAAAATTGTGACTTTTCCCCCAAATCTCACAGGTTTAGATAGATAGGTAGATAGATAGATAGATAGATAGATAGATAGATAGATAGATAGATAGATAGATAGATAGATAGATAAATTCTGTTTTCCAGAACCCATATAATTGTGGGTTCTAATTTCCTCCCAAGATCCTTTTCTGGTCATTTCAAAGTCTCCCCCCAACCCCTTCTCCCCCACAAATCATGAGACTCCACTGGAGCCAGAATTAACCCTCGAGACAGTGCTAACCTGCTGCTTCTCCTGTTTTCCTCTCTCTTATCCTTGATCTCCCTCCTGGCGTTTGTAGATGTTTTGCTTGTCCTGGAAGAAGCTCTCTCCACAGATCAACAGCTAACCTGTACCCTGGTACCAACCTATCTGCTCTCTCCTCCCACAGCCATATGCCAGAACACCAGGCCCACCCACTCCCTTTTCCTGGCTCACAAACACTCTTTAGCCCGTAGCTCCCTGAGCCACACACTCACAAGCAAGCTCACAAACAGCAACTAGAGGTCGGTCACCTATCTGGATTGTAGAAGCTCCTACATCAACTTCAAAGAAACGCTTGCTAGTTAGCTCCACTCATGATTTTGGGCAAAGGGTGGATGGATAAGCCCCACTCCCCACCCCTTCTCCTCTCCATGGCACACACTCGTGTCTCTCTGGGGAGACAGAGTTCTCATTGCCCACAACCGCCATTTGGGTAGTCACACGCCCAGCACACAAATTGCATTCAAATCCTTGCCTCAGGTTCTGCCTGGGTGGTAACTTAAACTAAAATGATCTTTTACTTAAAAGACTCATGATTCATTCCCATTCATCACTTGCTTACCTCCCTGGCTGCATTGTGAAAACTGTTCTCTTGAGAGTTAGCCTAGGATATCCAAAAGGCTGGCAGTCCCAGCCTTGCCTCCTCTGGTTTCTTAGCACTCAGAGAGTTGAAAACCCCATTTCCTTACAAGGCCTCCCTCCCTCCCTTCCTTTCTCCCTTTATTTCTTCCTAAAACACTCGTTGGGAGTGTGGAATGTATGCTGCACCCAGGCTGGTGTGGAGGTCAGAAGGCAGTTTTCAGGAGTTATTGCTCTCCTCCTACGTGGGCCCCTGGGATGCAACTCAGATAACTAGGCTTGGTGGCAGGCCGTCTTGAGGTCCGGGATCATGGCCCTCTTTCTTTATAGAACACTCCCCTGCTTCCTTCCTTCCCAGCCTATGACAGCCACCTTCCGGTCCTGTATTGAGTTCCTCTCTGCTTATCTTTCCTGACCTTGCCAACTGCTCCCCGATGGTATTCTTGTCCCTCCTTGCCACTGCACTGTGTCCTCTCACACTCTGTCTTTAACATCTTTCCAGCAGTCTCCAGAGCTGACCTCTCTCTGGCTGCGTGTCTGCTGTCTGCACTCTCCCAAACTCCCTGGGGGCCTCTCTCCCTCAGGGCTGGGTAGAACAGGCCAAGGGCTCCACTGACCTTAGCTTTATGTTCCTAACTTGGGGGGTCATGGAGCATGACAAGGAAGACAAGAGGTGGATTGGGTGTGAGTTTCCAGAGTAACCCCATTTCTTAGCTAGGGTTTCTTTGACTGTGAAGAGACACCATGACCATGGTAGCTTTTATGAAGGAAAATATTTAATTGGGACTTGCATATAGTTTCAGAGGTGAGGTTTATCATCATGGCAGGAAGACATGGTGCTGGAGAAGAAGCTGAGAATTTTACATCAGGATCTACAAGGCAACAGGGAGGAAGAACGAGCCATTGGGACTGGCTTGAACTTTTAAAACCTCAAAGCCCACCCCCGATGACACGGCTCTCTGTGAGCCTTAGAGGACGGTTTTCATTGACACCACCACACCCTACACGTGTCTGAGCTGTCCTCCAGAACCAGGCCAGACTTGCCACTTTGAGAGATTATTATTATGCCCTCAGCCCCCACTGTCCTCCTCTTCTCCTTAACACCTAAAATAACAATTCCTTTCCCAAGATCTCTGCCTGTATACAGGCCTCACGCTCAGGGCCTCCAAACTAAACAGCACTCATCTTTCATTGCCGCTAAGGTCCAGCTGGTTGTTCATGAGGGCAGAGGGCATCAGATCCCTCGGAACTGGATTTACAGGTGGTTGTGAGCCACTATGTAGGTGCTGGGAACTGAACCTGGCTCCTCTGTAAGCAGGAAGTGCTCTTAACCGAGGAACAACTTCTCCAACTCCCCAAACTCCCCAACTCACTGATTTAAAATAAAGTTTGTAATGACTTACTGTTAGTAGATGTTCGATCTGTACACCTGTTTCATATATCTGAGTACCTCAGGCCATCTAAAAACTCTTGGGTGAAGAGTTGGGGGCTCGCTGGAGAAGCTCAAGTAGAGTGGTCCCAGGACACCACTGGGTCTTAGCTAACTTAGCTCTAAGTGTGAAGGCCTGCCAGAGGCTGTCCTAACCTCGCCAGGGCTCCAGATACTCACTGTTCTTTACACCTCTTCAACATTTCACTTTCTCTTTCCACATTAGACTTCCTAGTGAGTGAGAGACAGGCTCTCACTGCAGGCGTGGCCTATATTTTCCTAACAGCCAAAGATACTGGCCAGCATTTCAGGCACTTTTGTTAGTTGTGTATCTATTTTTAAAAAATATTTTTAGTTTTACTTTATGGGTTTGAATGTTTTATCTACATGTATGCACCATGCATGCCTGGTGCCCAAGGAGAAGGGGATCAGATGCCTTGGAATAGGACTAATAAGGGCTGTGAGCCACCATGTGGCGCTGGTAGCTGGATCCTTGTCCTTTACAAGAGCAACAAATTCACTTTATTTATTTATTTATTTTTACTTTTTATTGATTCTTTGTGAATTTCACATCATGCACCCCAATCCCACTCATCTCCCCATCCCTTCTTATCCACTCTCTGCCTTTGCAATCTCCCCTCCAAAGGAAAAAAGAGAAAACAAATCTTGTCCTACAGTGTACACACACATTTGCATACATTCACTGCAATGAGTCATTGGTCTGGCTCGAGGCCTCTGGCTTCTACTACACCATCAAGACTGGATCCTCACTTGAACTACTTTCATGCTGTTGTTGCCCTGTGTCATGGAGATCCTGTAGCAGGACCAGCCTCTTCATACACTCTAGCAGTTCATAGATGCAGTAGATGTTGGGGTGGGCAAACTCATAGCTCTGGGTCTGGCCATGGGTGGGAGCTGAGTTGGTCAGCCTGCCAAGTCTCTTGCATCCTCACCATGAGGCTGAGTTCTCCAGCACTGCCTTGGCTAGGTCACCCAGTGTCACAGCCACCAGAGGCAGTTCTACTATGCTGCCCATGTGAGGCACAGGGCCAGCTCTCCAGAGTGTGGCAACTGGTGAGAGGCAAGAGCAGCTCCCCAACTCTCAGGACCTCAGGGCCAGCTCTCCTGCCTACCGGAGGGGATGAGAAGAGAGGGGGAGAGGGTATTTCTCCTTTGCTCATGCCGCTGCAGACAAGGGATGGGCCAGCTCTCCCATGCTCATACCCTCAGGGCTGGCTTGCCAAAATTCTGAGTCTCCATAATCAGGGCCGGTTAGGTCAGCTTTCACAATCCTTGAGTATTAACATGGTCTCAGGCTGCAGCCCAAACCAGGGGCGTCCACATGGCCTTTGGTGGTAATATGAGCCATAAATATTGACCTAGACCCCTGCTGCTGCATGGTCATGGATCCAGACATGGCCCTCAGCAGCAGCACAGACCAGAACTTCACCATGGTCTCAGGTGGCATCACAGGCTCCTCACATCAGGCTGTTCCTCTCCATTTTCACATCTCAACATCCATCTCTCATCACAGTGCTCAAACTATTGCACTACCCTTTCTCTCCCATCTCTCCACCCCATATTTTCACATCAGAGTGCCTCTCACTATGGGTAACCCACATGGCAGGCACGGCCTCTGGGTGTCTTCAAATGTTTGTCCAACCCAAAGGTTGCAAAGGAAATAAACCCCTAGCCAAAATTAAACACAGCAAAGAAGAACTGTAATTCAACATAGAGCCATCCAGTCTCATGGTTGAACCACCACCATAGCCAACTAGAGAGATGAGCAGATAGGCCAGTGATGGGAAGCAAACACAACAGGACATGTCTGTCAGCTGTGTTCTCCACTTTGCAGGTCCTGCTATTTCTTCTGGGCCAGGACACAGCTCTAGGAGTCCAGCAATTCACAGTGGTCGGTTTTCTCAAAGGAAGAAGTCACTGGCTCCGTTAATAGACAGTGCGATTCACCGTTTCCTAAGGAGCAAGGACAGTAGCCATCTCCACGTCTCCAGCTCCCCCCAGTTCATAACACACACACTGCTTAGTTTTTCTTCATCTTCCATCTCTCCGCCACCTACTTACTCCTTGGCCAAGCCAGGCTCTGCGGGGCCACAGTGCTGTCCTGGAGCTTCACAGCATTCCTGGGCTTTGCCCCCCAAACTGCTCTTAACCTTTGAGCACCCCTGTACTGTATGTCTTCTTAGAACTGTCTTTCAAGTCCTTTGCCCACTCTCTCCCTCCCCTCTTCCTCTCCCTCTCCCTCTTTCCCTCCCTTTCCCCCTCCTCTCTGTCTCTCTCTTTCTCCTTTGTGTTCATATGTATGTGTATGAGTGTGGCATATGTGTGTTGAAGGGGCATATGTGTGTGCTGTCTGTGAGTGCATGTGTACACAGATGTACTACACATGTGCTGGCATGTGGAGAAGACAGAAGATACTGTGTCCTATTCAGAAGCACTTTGCTCGTTCCCTTGAGGCGTCATCTTTCATTGACCCTGGAAGTAGGCTAGTGACCAGCAAACACCACAATCCTCTTGTCTCTTCCCCAGACTCTGAGGTTACAGCCATACCCAGCTTTTTACAAGACTGTTGAGATCTCAGCTCAGGCTCTAATGTGCCTGTACCGATCTCTGTCCCCCATTGAGCCTGCTAGCCCATTTCCAGCGTTATCTGTTTGTTACTGGGTGTTTTGGTTTGTTTGCTTTTTTTTCAAGGCAGGGTTATTATGTGTAGTCCTGATTATCCTGGAATTTGTTCTGTATACTAAGCTAGCTTTGAACTCAGAGATTCTCCTGCCTTTGCCTCCTGAGTGCTAAGATTAAGGGTTTGTGTGAGTTTTAAGAGTTCTCTGTGTGTTTGAATATTAGGCCCTTCTAGGAAACAAGATTTTCAAATATTTTTTCCATTCTCAAGATTGATTATTCATATTCTTGATAATGTCTGGATGCAAAATGTTTTTTAAATTTTTATTTAAAAGAACAATTAGTTCTTTGAGGATTTTGGACAATAGTTTTGGATCTTATTTACTCCTTCCCCAAAGTCCCAGGTCCACCATCCCTTCCTGCCAACCCAACATTATGTCCCTTTAGAAATGACCATTCCTCAGTTTCTTATATTGTCAATGTTGACCAGTTGTGAGCCTTTGTGTTAATCACCATCTATTGTATCAATCTATGGTTATAATAATATATCATTAGGAGTTGGTTTAACATTATGCCTATTTAACATGGTGATGATGATGATAATATGCACTCTCCCCTAGGGCATAAGAACTACCCAGCTATGGGTTTTTAGCCTGATAATGGTGCCAGTTATAGATTTCATCCTGTAAGTTAGGATTTAACTCTAACCAGAAAGTGGTTGGTTTCTCACATGATATTTGTAGTATGTCTGTGACAACAGTCATTTATGACTGTGACTCACAGGGAGGCTCACAGTTGGCTTAAGTGATGATTGCTCTTCTCAGTGGGACAGTAGCCTTGCAGCATTGTGAGAGCTAACGAGCAGTGACAGAGCTCCCTCATGAGCACCAGCTTGTTCTGTAACGCAATATGTAGTATCTAAAGTGGTTTTTAAAGAAAAGAAAAATGAATTGAAAAGGAGAAGCTGTATTATACTTTCACATGAATTTATGTTTAATACCTATTTAAATTTGTTTGTTTACTTTTTATGTATGTTGCCACACATCTCACAGTGTGCTTGTGGACATCAGAGGACAACTTTTAGCAGAGTCAGTTCTTTCTCTCTACCATGTGGGTCCCAGAGATCAAAATTCAGGTTTCCAGGCTTGGTGGCAAGCATGTTTATCTTTTGAGCCATCCTTCTCCCAGATCCCTTCCCACTCCTGGATTCTTACTGCAGAATCCAGGCTAGCCTTGAACTTTCTCTGTACATAAGGCAGATCTAAACTCAAGATCCTTTTGCTTCGGTCTCATGAGTACTGTGTGTGTATACTCATGCATGGCCACTGTGTGTGTGTGTGTGTGTGTGTGTGTGCTGAAATTCACCTTGGCAAGGTAACTCAGCAGGTAAAGGTGATTGCTGTGTAAGCCTGACCACCTGGGTTCAATCCTAGGAACCCACATAACAGTGTATGGAGAGAAACAATTACTGAGTGGTCTTCTAACTTCTGCATGTGCTATATCCCATAATCTCTCTCTCACACACACCAATAATCATTTTTTAAAAGTTAACCAAAAATCAACCTCTCCTACATGCTTCTGGAGGACTGTGGGCCTTACCTAGGCTCACCAATGTATGACCTTCATTTGTTTCATGTCTTTCTAGGAGCATGTTGGCCACTGGCCACATATAAAAAAGTGCCACACTTTGAAATGAAACTACAGCATTTTGTCCTCTAGCCCTGGCTCTGCCCCTTCTAGATGTGGGTTTAAGCAGGTTTGGTAATGTCTCTCTTGCCCAGTCTCCCCACTGTCAGAATGAAATGGCTCATGGGTAAACTCTAGCAGAGGGAAGGTTTGTCACTGCTTCCCCTGCAATGCTCCGAGCACCTAGTAAGAGGCAATTCGTAGTATTTGCTCCATAAACATTATTGTTACCACACCCATGATTGCCAATGGCTTACTGAGAATACATTTTCCTACAACTGTTTGTTATAACATTATTTTTAAAATATGCTACATTTTATTATTTCTTTGTTTGTTTGCTTGTTTGTTTATGGGTGGGTGCACACATGCCATAGCTTATATGTAAAGGTCAGAGAACAACTTGTGGGAGGCGTCAATCTTCCCTCCACCTCGTTGGTCCCACACATCAAACTCAGGTTGCCAGACTTGGCCCCAGTCACCTTTAGCCATTGAACCATCTCACTGGCCCCTTCCTGCAATATTCTTGTTTCAAGCAACCTAAACAAATTCAGACCATTATCAGAGAAGGATTTACTTACACAGAGAACACGGGTCATGTGCAGATGCCTGAAGGCTGGAGACACAGGTCTCGGATTTTCAGGTCTGTCTCCTCCCTTCCTAAGAAGCTGTCAGTCCAGGTCTCTCCCTTCTCTGCTTCTGGGTGCTTTCTCAGTCTAATCCTTTTCTTTGTGAACCTTAGGGCTCAGCAGGAACATTGCTGCCTTCTCCAAGCCTTTGCTGGCCACCAATGTGACATTTTCCTCAGAATCCTTAAAGTGCCCAGTGACTTTCATTCTGACTTTTAGGATCATAACGTCTTTCTCTCCTGTCTGGATCGTGTTCCTTAAGGTCAAAGCCCATGTTTATAACTTTGCAGGCTATGTACTCATTTCTATAAGCAAAAAACTTGAGCCAGGCAGTGGTGGTGCATGCCTTTAATCTCAGCTCTTAGGAGGCAGGTGGATCTCTGAGTTCAAGGTCAACCTGGTCTACAAAACAAGTTCCAGGACAGCCTGTCTTGAAAAACCAAAACCAGAAAACGAAAAAAACTCAAGGAATTTCTCCAGAGCAAAATACCCATTTACTCTTGAAATACTAAGCTTAACTCACAGAGTAAGGACTTGAAGCCACCTGATCCTACATCCGGATTCTGCATTCCCCTTTTGTTGGGTTCCTGCTATGCTCAGAAGCTTCTACCAACACATACATGGGCTCCATGTTTCTTCTTGGCTCTATTTGTCTGTTGTGACTGTCAGCCTCTGGCCCTATTGTCAAGTACAAACAGCTTTAGCCCTCATTAGTTCCTGGCTCCTGAGATCTGGCTTCTCTCCAGGGATGGGACGTGCCTAGAGGTGTGGCTAGGCAACTGCTCCACGCACTTACATCATAGGGAGGCCCTGGGGCTAAGGCTGTGTGGCTTGTGTGCAGTGGGGCCTCTGAGATGTTTTTAGCACTGTCTGCTTGTAGCTTTCCTCTCTGGCTTGTGAGCCCTCACCAATCACAGCTATATAGCTTGCACAGACATTTGCACTGGCCTCCACCTCCTCACCTGCACCATCTTCACCCAGGAAGAAATCCCTGTCTCTCTTCCATCCACTCCACAAACAATGAAACTTCATAAGACATTTCATTACACAACTCTAGGTGATATTTATAAAGCTATCAGCAGAACTGCGGACACAGTTTGAACCAGCATGATGGTGGTGCCGAGTCAAGATGAAGAAGGGCAGATCTGGTAAGCGTGGTCTGATCCTCAGCATACCTGTCTAGAACATGGCATGGTTGTCTGGTTCCATGGCCAAGTTTATCAAAGTCTAACCAGATAACACAGGAATTAGAATGAGGTTGTAGAGCACTTGACCATATATGCAAGGTCACTTTCCTACCCTAGAGAAATCAGGGTAAAGTGTCTAGTAGGTATATGTGCCTATAATCTTAACACTGGAGTATCTGACACAGGAAAATAGCAGAGACCAGCTTGGGCTACATAGCAAGTCTAAATCAAGTATGGACAACTTAATGAGAACCTGTCTTTAAAATAAAAAACAAACGAATGAACAAAAAAACTAACTGAAAAATATAGAAATTAAAAAACAAAGAAATAAGCAAACAAAGAAATATGTAAATAAAGTTCCCTGAAGACATCTGTGAAAGGACTTTCTTTAATAATGTCAGATTAATTAGTTAAGTGGACTCATTCATATCCCCTCCTCTCAGATTTGATCAGTTTTATATTCTACAATCTCTTCATCCACCTAAGCTATGGATTCATTGCACCAACTAAGGAGTCACTTTGGGCAGTTACTCTGTCATCCATTTGTTTTGTTGTTTGTTTGTTTGTGTGTTGCTTTTAGTTTTCTTTTTCTGGTGCCAGGTGAAATTACTACACACATGCAACTTTAGATTCTCTCCCAGCAAGCAAAAGACCAAGGAGTAATAGGCTCACGTTCTCAAGGCCATCTGACGCCTTCCGCAACTGTCTATTTTCTCAGGAAGGTCCCCCTGCACCAAGCAGATCTAACTCTGTTGGAGGGTGTGCAGATCTAAAAACAATTTTTAGAACACTTGTGTTGTCTGTTATTCATAATTATTGGGCCTTTTAACAAAATCAGTCATGTCTGATGGTGCATGCCTATACTCCTAGCACTCAGGGAAGAGGCTAGGGGATTGCCAGAAACTCATGCCAGCCTGGCCTACACAGTGAGCACCTTTTTAAAGAAAAAAAAAAAAATAAAGAAAGAGGAAAGGAAGAAAGAGAGTGAGAAGAGAAAGAAAAACAGACAAAATAACAGAAGGAGGGTGCGGTAGCCAGCTTCCTGTTACTGTAACAAAACACCTTTATAACATCAGTTATAAAGCAGAGAGGTTTATTTTGGCTCAGTGGTTTTGGTCCCAGGCCAATTGGCCTTGTTGTTCTGGGTTTGTGTTGAGGCAGCACACCATGGTAGCACAATAGTAAATTATTTCATCTCATGGACAAAGTGTAAAAGAGACAGAGAAGATAGAGCTGGAGCCTCCATAGTCCTTCAAGGACACACCCACAGTGTCCTAGCTTTCTCCCACCAGCACCTCCTCCTAACAGCTCTGGAACATCTGATAATGCCAAGGCTGAGGACCAACCCTGAAATGTACAGACATTTGGAAGACATTTGAAAACCATAGCAAAGGTGCCTTGTAGCTTGCAACAAAGGAAGCTCCTCACTAGGAGGCCACACTGTGTTAGTTACAATGAAAGTGAGGAGAATAAGGTCCCACCTGTGCACCCCACCTATGCACCTTTGCCATCAGATAATAGCTGCTCAGCCTGGTCTCTGCTTCTATAAAATGGCAGCTTTCTGTTCTTTCAGAACTTTGAGTGAAAGATTTGCCTGAGACAGGTAATATCCTGCAATCTCCAGGGCATCGAGACTGGGCAGACCTCTGTAGGACCTGGTAAGGGAGCCTCTGGAAGCCCACCACACAGCACTCTGTTGGGAATCTTTGCCACTAGGCCAAGCATTTAAGGGCTATTGGGCTCCCACTACCAGGACGGTCATCTTCTGAAACTAGTCTACACAGCTTGACTTCCTACTTTCCTACCAATGTTAGTTCTAAAACCTACTGTATTAACCCAGAGCTAACTGGGAGGTTCAGCATCTCCTCAGCAATATTGGCTTCTGGTTGCCTTTCTTTTTATAATGTTATTGGTGTATATTCATTGTACAAAGTGAGGAGCTTCCTTGTGACATTTCCACATATTAGTATGGAATAGTGAGCATGTCCACACTATCACCCTTTATTATCTCCCTCCACCTTTCCTTTCTTCCCTCTTTATTTCCCTTCCAAATGTCTTATGATTTAGTTTACATATAGCACAAGTTTTGGTATTATGCTATTTTGTAATAGAAAGCCACTGACAACAGGACACATTAATGCAAGCAGTATGGCACCCAGCCCCAGCGAGGAGCCGAGTCCTCAAGCTTGTAAATTTGCTGCTTCAACTGAGTGTTTCCTCTGAAGGTGACAGGACAGGTGATGACAGGCCTGGAGGACCCTACAGATCTGCCCAAGGCCTGTGTGGAGCACAGCCTCCCACAGCAGTGAGAGACACAGGTGACTCCCTGAGGATCTGTGTCACAGAGAACTCCAACCAGGTGGAGGGCTTGATGTTTGCTCCTTTCCAAAGCTGACTCATGGCAGCAGAACAAGACTGAGTAGCTTCTTGTGAGGTAGGCATTGTCAGGAGGAAGCGAGCCCATAGGAGCAGAGACAAGACACTGCAGCTGAGCCTCTCTGCATCCAGACCCCTCCCCTTGGTGAGGCCACTTCCCTCCCATCTACCGATAGCAGACCCAAACCACACATGCCAACCAGCAGATGCCAACTCAGCCAGTCCCGAGCAGAACTATTCAGCTGATTCTGAGCTAAATCAAGTGGTTGTGGGTTTGAGCTGCTAAGTTTTGCGGTGACTTATTACACATGCAAAACTAAGAGATGCTGGGCTGGCGAGATGGCTCAGCGGGTAAGAGCACTGACGGCTCTTCCGAAGGTCCTGAGTTTGGATCCCAGCAACCACATGGTGGCTCACAACCATCCATGATGAGATCTGATGCCCTCTTCTGGTGCATCTGAAGACAGCTACAGTGTATTAATGCCGGAGCAAGCAGAGGTCCTGAGTTCAATTCCCAGCAGCCACATGATGGCTCATGGCCATCTGTACAGCTACAGCGTACTCACATACATAAAATAAATAAGTAAATTTTACAAAAAAAAAAAAACAAAAAAAACAAAACCCTAAGATATCTTCCTTGCATGTGGAAGCCCAAAAAGCTGTAACCATCTTGAGTCTACTGCATGGCTCTTGCATCCCTGCATATAGTCGCAGGTATTCACTACTGTGGATGCTCATGTTGCACTGTGAATAGCACAGCCTTGGGAGGAGCCATTGCATCTGTAATCATGAGTATAAGAATTGGTGAGTGGAACAGAGCAGACTCACAAAGCACTGGATCTAGTAAGAACATAAGCTTGTCAAATGTGGAAGTGCCATGCACCTGTGTTTATATGTGGATGATCCAGAAGCGTGCAAGTACTCACAATCAGCAGAGGACAGTGGTGGAGTGGCAGAGATGCTGAGAAAAATGGGCATGGGGAGCACAGGAATGGGGGACTGAAAGAAAGGGTACAGTTTAAATACCCCCAAATACACACAATCTTGCTTGTGCAAAGGGGTAAAATGCATTTATACCTAAAGCTTTCCTGAAATGTTTCTATCTTCTCAGGAGAAGTTAATGCAACACCAACTCCTAAACATTGCCCTCGTCCTCCACATACCTACCTCCAGCTACAAATAAACAGATGTAATAAAAATGTTTACTTCTATATCTACAGGTCAGTGCTGCTCACAATCGTGCCCAGAGTCGCTTCATTTTGCACTGGATTCCAGTCAATGCAGAGACTCATAACTTGTTATAGTGCTGAGGATAAATGAGATGCATATATCAACCTGCACAAGGCTAAAAGAACCACACAAGAGAAGACGAGTAAGAGCTGGAGGGTAGGAGGTACATGCTGGGGAACGCGGTAGCCACTGCATGCAGAAGCCCCTAGCAACCCTGGTTACTTGCACAAAGTCAGGCTAATCAGTAATTCCAGCACAAGGCAGGGCTCTGGCACACGCCCAGCTGAGGAGGTAGGTTAACCACCCATGCTCATGCAGGCAATACCAACCGAATTCAGTTGGGTACCATTTTTTTTTTCAAAAGAAGGGCAAGAAGGCAAAAGGGACACATGTTGAAGGGGGGATGCATGGGAGTGAGTGAGATGGAGAATCTGGGGGTTATAATCAAGATACAGTATATATTATATATAAGTATCAAATAATTTAAATAAGAATACAACCAGACCCAGGAAAACAGCTTTACACAATGTTAAATGAATTAGAGAACAAATAGTCAATATAAAATTTGAACAGTTCTTAAAAGTTTAGCGACTGAGATCTTAATACCTGTGATGGGCATCGCACCTGGGTTTCCCAGGGTCCCAGCAGGAAGGAGAAGACTCAACCGTGCACACCTTTCTCACATCTCGTGGGTAAAGTTTATGCTGAACACTCTTGTCATCAGCTGAACTTGTCATCAGCTGAACTTTGGGAGTGTCTGCTGAAAGGCTCTGCATGTTTAGTAAGAAGCCAGAGTCATGGCAATGATGAATCAGAGGGACAGGTGCTTGTTATTTCCTGCCAAAAGATTAGCTCCAACCACGTGACAAAGTCACCACATTTCTAATGAAGTAAGAACTACAGTACTCACCCCCCGGACGCCTGGGACACTGCCTCTGGAATAGCTGACACCATCTGCTCCACCCGCCTTGTTCTACTAATACTCCCAGGGAGACCTCTCCCAGCAGCTGAGGTTGGCAACTGTTCCTGGGAGACCTCGGGACATTTCCTTTCTCCTTGGGTCTTAAGTATGCAGTGTGTGTGTGTGTGTGTGTGTGTGTGTGTGTGTGTGTGTGTGTGTGTGTGTGTGTGTACACCGAACTCCTTCACCATAGCCTTGTTTAAGAATATCCAGTCCCACACTTCTGCTGGGAAGATTTTTTTCTGCCCCTGCAGTGACGTCTCAAGGATCATCCTGGTCCTCTAGCCTGTGACTTCAGTGCAGTTCATGGCACCAGCAGTGTTAGATGGGAGACTTGGGGTTCAGTTTGTATATCCTCAGGCAAGTTGTTTCATCTCACTGGGATTTGTTTTTTATGTTTCTTTATTGGATATTTTCTTTATTTACATTTCAAATGTTTTCCCCTTTCCAGGTCTCTGCTTCAGAAACCCCTTATCTATTCCCCCCACCCCTGCCTCTATGAGGGTGCTCCCCCCCACTCCCATCCTCCTATCCTGGCAATCCCCTACTCAGGCATCGAACCCCCTCAGGACCAAGGGCTTCTTCTCCCACTGATGTCCAACAAGGCCATCTTCTGCCACATATGTGGCCAGTGCTAGGGGTTGCTCCATGTGTATTCTTTGGTGGGTGGTCCAGGCCCTGGAAGCTCAGGGTGGTCTGGCCTGTTGACACGGTTGCTCCCTCCATGGGGGCTGCAAACCCCCTCAGCTCCTTCAGTCCTTTCTCCAACTCCTCCATTAGGGATTCCAGAGCTCAGCCCAATAGTTGGCTGCAAGCTACTGCCTCTGTATTTGTCACACTCTGGCAGAGCTTCTCAGAAGACAGTTGTATCAAGCTTCCATCAGCAAGCACTTCCAGCATTCACCATAGCATCCAGGTTTGGTGGCTGTATATAGGATGGATCCCCAGGTGGGGCAGTCTCTGGATGGTCTTTCCTTCAGTCTCTGCTCCACACTTTGTCTCCATATTTCCTGTGAGTATTTGATTCTCCCTTCTAAGAAGTACTGAAGCATCCACAGTTTGGTCTTCCTTCTTCTTGGTCTTTATATGGTTTGTGAATTGAATCTTGTATATTCCAAATTTTTGGGCTAATATCCACTTACCAGTGAGTACATACCATGTATGTGTTCTTTTGTGACTGAGTTACCTCACTCAGGATGATATTTTCAAGTTCCGTCCATTTGCCTAAGAATTACATGAAGTCATTGTTTTTAGTAGATGACTAGTATTCTATTGTGTAAGTGTACCACATTTTCTGTATCCATTCCTTTGTTGAGGGACATCTGGGTTGTTTCCAGCTTCTGGTTATTATAAATAAGGCTGCTATGAACATAGTGGAGCATGTGTCCTTAATTACATGTTGGAATATCTTCTGGGTATATGCCCAGGACTGCTATAACTGGGTCCTCTGGTAGTACTATGCCCAATTTTTTGAGGAACCACCAGACTGATTTCCAGAGTGTTTTTACCAGCTTGCAATCACACTAGTAATGAAGGAGTGTTCCTCTTTCTCCACAACCTCTCCAGCATCTGCTGTCACCTGAGTTTTTTATCTTAGCCATTCTGACTGGTGTGAGGTGGAATCTTAGGGTTGTTTGATTTACATTTCCCTGATGACTAAGGATGTTGAACATTTCTTTAGGTACTTCTTAGCCATTTGAGTTTCCTCAGTTGAGAATTCTCTAAGCTCTGTTCCCTATTTTTAATACAGTTATTTGGTTCTCTGGAGTCTAACTCCTTGAGTTCTTTATATATATTGTATATTAGCCCTCTCTCAGATGTAGGATTGGTAAAGACGTTTTCCCAATTTTTCAGTTGCCATTTTGTCCTATTGACAGTGTCCTTTGCCTTACAGAAGCTTTGCAATTTTATGAGGTCCCATTTGTCAATTCTTAATCTTAGAGCATATAAGCTATCGGTGTTCTGTTCAGGAACTTTTCCCCTGTGCCTATGTGTTTAAGACTTCTCCCCTGCCAGGCGGTGGTGGCACATGCCTTTAATTCCAGCACTTGGGAGGCAGAGGCAGGTGGATTTCTGAGTTCGAGGCCAGCGTGGTCTACAGAGTGAGTTCAAGGACAGCCAGGGCTACACAGAGAAATCCTGTCTCGAAAAACCAAAAAAAAAAAAAGACTTCTCCCCACTTTATCTTCTATTTAATTTAGTGTATCTGGTTTTATGTGGAGATCCTTGATCCACTTGGACTTGAGTCTTGCTGGGTTTTTAAGTGTATTAATTCAGAGTGGATAGAGGACAGTACCCCTCCGAGTGTACCATGACCATGAATCACCTGAAGGGCTTGTGGGCATGCACAACTCCAAGCCTCACCTCAGGCCCTGTAGTGGCCTCTGCTTCTGTGGTCATGGGCTCCTGGTCTTGTTTTCAGCCGCACATCCTAAACTTCCGAAAGAATGTAAGTATGACTGCTGAGAGCCACCACCTACAGGTTCTGATGCTGTTGGACTCTGCAATAGTGTTTTGGGGGAACACCTGGGCTTAAAGGAGTATGAGACAGGAAGACTGGAGACTCAGAGAAGAGCTCTCATGAAAGACGGAGGGGGTTAATAAATACTCCATCTCTCCTCTCCTTTCACAATCTGTTTCCTGCCAGAGCTTCAATTGGCTTGATCTACCTGGACTCCAGGGCAAAGGGGGTTCAGTTGATGCAGGTCTTCTGCAAGATCAGTAGATGGTTCTTAACCACTGAACTGGCTCTTCAGCCCTCAAGAACATTTTATTTGTTTATGAGACAGGTTTCACTGTATAGCCCTGGTTGGCCTGGAACTCACTATGTAGATCAGGCTGGACTTGAACTCACAGAAACCTGTCTCTGACTACTTAGTGCTGTGATTGAAGATGTACAGCACCATGATTGCCCAGCTCAACCAACAGTAAGCTTACCTGGCCTTTGTTTTCAGCCACAATGTGTATTGTGATTCCACATGAACATTGAAATTCAGAAAGTTCTAGAAGGTAGCATTGGTTTTAAGACAGACATATTAAGAATGGTGGCCTCGGTATCTGCCAGAGGAAAATAAAAAAAAGTATATATTTAGTGAGTTGCTGATTCTCCAACACACAGGAGATAGAAGCAGGTGGATCTCTGGGAGGCTGAGTCCAGCCTGGTCTACAGAGCAAGTTCCAGGAGAGCTAGGACTATGCCATGAAACCTTCAAAAAGACCAAAACAAAACAAAAGTTCCTGGTATATAAGATTCCACATCTTGTGTTTAAGGGAGCTGGCTGAGTATTTGTTGTGGGCCAGGGCAAGAAGTTGGGATTGCTGCCACCTAGAAAGAAGAAGCAAAGAGTTGGCCAAAATTATGACAAGAATGAAGGTTTGATGTCATTTGAGTAATGAAAATTCCCTGGTTCCATAACCTGTTACCATAGAGAGTGGACTTAATTTTGATGCTTGGCTTCATAAGTCACAGTCCCAGCAGGCTTGAGAATAGGAGGAACTTTGGCCTAGACCCTCCATCTCAGAATGTCCAGAATGTCTGTGATCACCCAGGTCACTGTGTGAAGGTCACTGTGTGATGGTCACTGTGTGATGGACAGTGTTTGATGGTCACTGTGTGATGGACAGTGTGTGATTAATGGACACTGGGTGATGGACACTGGGTGATGGTCATTATGTGATGACCACTATGAGAAGGACACTAGGTGATGGCCACTGTGTTAGGGACACTGATGACGACTGTGTGATGGCCACTGTGTGATGGAAACTGTGTGATGGTAACTATGTGATGACCACTGTAAGAAGGATACTGTGTGATGGTCACTGTGTGATGGACAGTGTGTGATAGACACTGTGTAATGGACACTGTGTGATGGACACTGGGTGATGGTCATTATGTGATGACCACTATGAGAAAAACACTAGGTGATGGTCACTGTGTGATGGACAGTGTGTGATTGTCACTGTGTGATGGACAGTGTGTGATAGACACTGTGTAATGGACACTGTGTGATGGACACTGGGTGATGGTCATTATGGGATGACCACTATGAGAAAAACACTAGGTGATGGTCACTGTGTTAGGAACACTGATGACCACTGTGTGATGGATACTGTGTGAGGATCACTGTGTGATGGATACTGTGTGAGGATCACTGTGTGATG
>NW_022196895.1:3075239-3075850 GCF_008632895.1 Mastomys coucha | reverse complement strand
GATTTTAAGTGGGCCCCATAGGCTCCTGTGTTTGAATGATGGGACACCAGGAAGTGAAAGTGTTTGAAAGGCTAGAAGGATTAGGAGGTGTGGCCTTGTTGGAGAGGGTGTGGCCTTGTTGAAGGAAGTGTCTCACTGGGAGTCCAAGTCAGGGGCTGGAGAGATGGCTCAGTGGTTAAGAGCTCTGACTGCTCTTCCAGGGTCCTGTGTTCAATTCCCAGCAACCACATGGTAGCTCACAATCATCTGTAAAGAGATCTGATGCCTTCTTCTGGTTTGTCTGAAAAGAGCTACAGTGTACTCATATACATAAAATAAATAAATCTTTAAGAAAAAATAAACACTTTAAAAAGTCTCTCTCTCTATCCCCTTTCAGAGCAGGGTGGCAGGGTGGGTATAGCTTTGAGCTACTGCTCCAGCACCATCATGCACTCCACCATGCTCTCTCTTCCCACAATGACAGTAAACTACCCCTGAAACTGGAAGCAAGCCCACAAGTAAATGCTGTCTTTTCTAGGAATTGCCTTGGTCACAGTGGGTGTCTGGTCACAGCAATAGAACAGTGTCTAAGATAGTTGCAAAGAGAGCTAGGCTAGTGTTCATATTTGAAA
>NW_022196895.1:3074815-3075229 GCF_008632895.1 Mastomys coucha | reverse complement strand
ATTGTCTCCAAAACACAGGCAAATATTTAAATAGAATATTTGGATATAACATGAAACATTTCCAACTAGCACTAAAAATGGTATAGAGAAAAAATAGTTATGAAATAGAAAGTTATTCATGACACACAGATATATAAGCTGTTAGCATGATGTTACTTAGAGTCCCTCTGGGTGTGCTGCTGAGTGTGTTTACAGATAATTAATTAAAAGCCCTTCCTGAAGGTAGGTGGCTCACTCCAGTAGACTGAGGTTGAGCCAGAGAAAGCCATGGTGAGGCATATTCTCTGCTTGCTGGCTGCTGTGATGTGAGTGTCACAATATAAAGAGCTCTGACTTCTGAAACCGTGAGCCCAGTGTGTTCTTCCTCTAACAGAACTCACTGCCTTGCTGCAGGTGTACATGGTACTGTGGATA
>NW_022196895.1:3071441-3074528 GCF_008632895.1 Mastomys coucha | reverse complement strand
GGAGCATGTGTCCTTATTACATGTTGGAGCATCTTCTGGGTATATGCACAGGAGTGGTATAGCTGGGTGCTCTGGTAGTACTATGTCCAATTTCTCGAGGAACTGCCAAACTGATTTCCAGAGTGATTGTACCAGTTTGCAATCCCACCCGCAATGAAGGAGTGTTCCTCTTTCTCCACAACCTCTCCAGCATCTGCTGTCACCTGAGTTTTTATCTTAGCCATTCTGACTGGTGTGAGGTGGAATCTCAGGGTTGTTTTGATTTGCGTTTCCCTGATGACTAAGGATGTTGAACATTTCTTTAGGTGCTTCTCAGCCATTCGGTATTCATTAGTTGAGAATTCTTTGTTTAGCTCTATACCTCATTTTTTAATAGGGTTACTTGGTTCTCTGGAGTCTAACTTCTTGAGTATTTTGTATATATTGGATATTAGCCCTCCATCAGATGTTGGATTGGTAAAGATCTTTTCTCAGTCTGTTGGTTATTGACTTGTCCTATTGACAGTGCCTTTTGCCTTACAGAAGTTTTGCAACTTTATGAGGTCCCATTTGTCAATTCTTGATCTTAGAGCATAAGCCATTGGTGTTCTGTTCAGGAAAATTTCCCCTGTGCCTATGTGCTTGAGGCTCTTCCCCACTTTCTTTTCTGTTAGTTTGAGTGTATCTGGTTTTATGTGGAGGTCCTTGATCCACTTGGACTTGAGCTTTGTACAAGGAGATAGGAATGGAGCGATTTGCATTCTTCTACATACTAACTGCCAGTTGAGCCAGCACCATTTGTTGAAAATGCTGTCTTTTTTCCACTGGATGGTTTTAGCTTCTTTATCAAAGACCAAGTGACCATATGTGTATGGGTTCATTTCTGGGTCTTCAATTCTATTCCATTGATCTACTTGCCTGTCACTGTATCAATACCATGCTGTTTTGTTTTTGTTTTTTTGTTTTTTTGTTTTTTAATCACAGTTGCTTTGTAGTACAGTTTAAGGTCCAGGATGGTGATTCCACCAGAAGTTCCTTTATTGTTGAGAATAGTTTTGGCTATCCTGTGTTTTTTGTTATTCCAGATGAATTTTCAAATTGCTCTTTCCAAGTCTGTGAAGAATTGAGTTGGAATTTTGATGGGGATTGCACTGAATCTGTAGATTGCTTTCAGCAAAATGGCCATTTTTACTATATTAATCCTGCCAATCCACAATCATGGGAGATCTTTCCATCTTCTGAGATCTTCTTCAATTTCCTTCTTCAGAGACTTGAAGTTCTGTCAAATAGATCTTTTACTTGCTTAGTTAGAGTCACACCAAGGTATTTTATATTATTTGTGACTATTGTGAAGGGTGTTGTTTCCCTAATTTCTTTCTCAGCCTGTTTATCTTTTGTATAGAGGAAGGCCACTGTTTTGTTTGAGTTAATTTTATATCCAGCTACTTTGCTGAAGTTGTTTATCAGGTTTAGGAGCTCTCTGGTGGAATTTTTGGGGTCACTTAAGTATACTATTATATCATCAGCAAATAGTGATAATTTGACTTCTTCCTTTCCATTTTGTATCCCTTTGATGTCCTTTTCTTGTCTAATTGCTCTGGCTAGGATTTCAAGTACAATATTGAATAGGTAGGGAGAGAGTGGGCAGCCTTGTCTAGTCTCTGATTTTAATGGGATTGCTTCAAGTTTCTCTCCATTTAGTTTGATGTTGGCTACTGGTTTTCTGTATATTGCTTTTACTATGTTTAAGTATGGGCCTTGAAATCCTTATCTTTCCAAGACTTTTATCATGAAGGGATGCTGGATTTTGTCAAATGCCTTCTCAGCATCTAATGAGATGATCACATGGTTTTTTTTCTTTGATTTTTTAAAAATTTTTAAACTTTTATTGCATTATGATAAGAAAAGTTACATAATTTCAATTTATCTGAATTTGTTAACATTTAAAAACATATTTTAAGTAAATAGAATGAAATCACATTCTTGTTTAACTTTTGTACCCCAACTCCTCCCAGAGATCTCACCTTCAATACCCTACAATATCTCTTTTTGTCATATTCCTTAAAATTTATAAAATATTATAACAATAAAAATGAGTATTATGAAAGTTGTTTGATATAAAACAACAATCAATTTAACAGTCTTATGTAGATGATTGTCTACAGCAATACTGAAAATACATACGTTTTTCCCAATATAAATTTTAAATAACTCTAAACATATTAACTATATATTTCAAAATAATACATCACTACTAGTATTTCCTTAAATGAGCATAACTATATAAAGTATTTTTGTTTGTTTGTTTGTTTTGTATTTAGTAGAGTTTAAAATCTTGGCTCTTATTGTGGTACAAGCCCAAAATGAGAACAACTTTTAGACATTGGGTTTCATTGTAAGAAGCCTGTACTTCAATGACCCTCACATCCCCAAAGGATTTTACCTCCATCATAGCTAAGCTGAGAGTTGACAGTTCTGCTGCTCCAAGGAATGAATTGTAGGCACAATATTTGGATACACATTTCCTGCTATGGTCAAAACTATTTGACTTAAGTGAGTGACTTTATTCTCAGCCCACAGAGAACAGGTTACATTCATTTAAGAAGTGGTATGTGTATTAAGATGGTCTAGCCATAAAGTCATTCACCAACTGTTTCAATGAACAATGGTTCTGCTTGGAGGGTGGCACAGACATTAGGTGAGGGTAAGAATCTGGTTCATTAGCTGTGATAATTTGTAAAAGCATTCATCTCAGAGAAAGTGTAACTTATAAAGTCCTCTTCTTTAAACATGATGCAAGAGCTACAAACGTCAAGCAAAGCATTCAGTCTCACTTTTTTGTTGTTCTCTTTCCTACAAACCACCTCCCAAGTTAATTGTCTATGTCTCCCTTGGGTATATAAATACTTTTGAAATATGTAAGCTGTTCTGAAAACTATAGTATAGTGTAAAAACATGAAATAAACAATACTACTAATAGAGAGGCTGAGATAGGAGAAGCAATATTTCAAGACCCTTATATTGTACACAGCAAGACACTGTCACAAACAAGCTGAAAATGTATATAGATTGTACTATATTGGACCTATTTCTCCAATTACCAAACTA
>NW_022196895.1:3066804-3071431 GCF_008632895.1 Mastomys coucha | reverse complement strand
TGAAGAGCTTCTAGCTGTTTACCTGTGTTCTGTATTTTTTTGAGGGTGTTTTCTTAAAGTCCTGTATCATCATCATGAGAAGTGATTTTAGATCTGAATCTTGTTTTTCTGGTGTGATGTTGCGTCCAGGACTTGCTATGGTGAGAGAATTGAGTTCTGATGATGGTAAGTAACCTAGGTTTGTGTTGTTTATTTTCTTATGCTTGTTCCCCCCCCACCCCCCCGCTATCTGGTTATCTCTAGTGCTAACTGCCCTTGCTAAATCTGACTGGAGCCTGTCCTTCCTGTGATCCTGGTTGAGTCAGAACTCTTCACAGTCAAGCTGTCTCTGTGATCATGTGATTCTGTGATCCTGTGACCTTGGGCTTGTCAGAGCACCTGAGAGTGTAACAGCTTCCTGTGGGTATTGTGGAACTGGCTGCGGAGCCTGGGCCCAAGGTCTGCAAAGGACACCAGCCCAGAAAGGCTGGAAGGAACCTGAGCCACTCTGCTGGCGGAGTTCCTGTGTCTCTTTGCGTTTTTTTATATAGTGAATTAAGTTGATAGATTTCCGTATATTGAACTATCCCTGCATCCCTGGGATGAAGCCTACTTGATCATGATGGATGATCATTTTGATGTGTTCTTGGATTCAGTTTACAATAATTTTATTGAGTATTTTTGCATCGATATTCATAAGGAAAATTGATCTGAAGTTCTCTTTCTTTGTTAGGTCTTTGTGTGGTTTACGTATAAGAGTAATTGTGGCTTCATAGAACGAATTGGGTAGAGTACCTTCTGTTTCTATTTTGTGGAATAGTTTGAGGAATATTGGCATTAGGTCTTCTTTGAAGGTCTGATAAAACTCTGCACTAAACCCATCTGGTCCTGGGCTTTTTTTGGTTGGGAGACTATTAATGACTGTTTCTATTTCATTAGCAGATATGGGACTGTTTAGATTGTTGATCTGATCTTGATTTAGCTTTGGTACCTGGTATCTGTCTAGAAAATTGTCCATTTCATCCAGGTTTTCCAGTTTTGTTGAGTATAAGCTTTTGTAGTAGGATTTCATGATTTTTTGGATTTCCTCAGTGTCTGTTGTTATATCTTCCTTTTCATTTCTGATTTTGTTAATTAGGATACTCTCTCTGTGCTCTCTAGTTAGTCTTGCTAAGGGTTTATCTGTTTTGTTGATTTTCTCAAAGAACCAGCTCCTGGTTTGGTTGATTCTTTGTATAGTTCTTTTTGTTTCTATTTGGTTGATTTCACCCCTGAGTTTGATTATTTCCTGCCTTTGATTCCTCTTGGTTGAATTTGCTTCTTTTTGTTCTAGAGCTTTTAGATGTGATGTCAAATTGCTGGTGTAAGCTCTCTCCAGTTACTTTTTGGAGGCACTTAAAGCTATTAGTTCTCCTCTTAGGACTGCTTTTATTGTGTCCCATAAGTTTGGGTATGTTGTGGCTTCATTTTCATTAAACTCTAGAATTTATTTCTTTATTTTATCTCTTTAATTTATTTCTTTATTTCTTTCTTGACCAAGTTATCATTGAGTGTTGTTAAGCTTTCATGTGTATGTGAGGTTTCTATTGTTTATGTTGTTATTGAGGAACAGCCTTAGTCCATAGTGATCTGATAGGATTCAATGAATTATTTCAATCTTCTTGTATCTGTTGAGGCCTGATTTGTGACTGATTATATGGTCAGTTTTCGAGAAGGTACCATGAGGTGTTGAGAAGAATGTATATCCCTTTGTTTTAGGATAAAAAGTTCTATAGATATCTGTTAAATCCATCTGTTTCATAACTTCTGTTAATCTCACTGTGTTTTTGTTTAGTTTCTGTTTCCATGATCTGTCCATTGCAGAGAGTAGAGTGTTGAAATCTCCCACTATTAGTGTGTGCGGTGCAATGTGTGCTTTGAGCTTTAGTAAAGTTTCTTTTATGAATGTAGATGCCCTTTGATTTGCAGCATAGAGGTTCAGAATTGTGAGTTCATCTTGGTAGATCATACCTTTTATGAGTATGAATTGTCCCTCCTTATCTTTTTTGATCACTTTAGGGTGAAAGACGTTTTTATTCAATATTAGAATGGCTATTCCAGCTTTTTTCTTGGGACCATTGGCTTGGAAAATTGCTTTCCAGCCTTTTATTCTGAGGTAGTGTCTGTCTTTGTCACTGAGGTGGGTTTCCTGTATGCAACAAAATGTTGGGTACTTTTTATGTACCCAGTATGATAGTCTATGTCTTTTTATTGGGGAATTGAGTCCATTGATATTAATAGATATTAAGGAAAAGTAATTGTTGCTTACTGTTATTTTTGTTGTTAAAGTTGGAATTCTGTTCATGTGGCTATCTTCTTGTCATTTTTTTGGAAGATTACTTTTTTGCTTTTTCAGAGATGTAGTTTCCTTCCTTGTGTT
This sequence comes from Mastomys coucha, assembly GCF_008632895.1. Classification (NCBI taxonomy): domain Eukaryota; kingdom Metazoa; phylum Chordata; class Mammalia; order Rodentia; family Muridae; genus Mastomys; species Mastomys coucha. The sequence goes on along the minus strand of NW_022196895.1, from coordinate 3,069,033 downwards.
GGAGTTTTCCATTTATTACCCTTTGAAGGGCTGGATTTGTGAAAAGATATTGTGAAAATTTGGTTTTGTCATGGAATACGTTGGTTTCTCCATCTATGGTATTGAGGGTTTTGCTGGGTATAGTAGTCTGGGCTGGCATTTGTGTTCTCTTAGGGTCTATATGACATTTGCTCAGGATCTTCTGGCTTTCATAGTCTCTGGTGAGAATTTCTGGTGTAATTCTGACAGGTCTGCCTTTATATGTTACTTGACTTTTTTCCCTCACTGTTTTTAAAATTCTTTCTTTGTTTTGTGCATTTGATGTTTTGACTATTATGTGGCGGGAGGAATTTCTTTTCTGGTCCAGTCTATTTGCAGTTCTATAGGCTTCTTGTATGTTCATGGGCATCTCTTTCTTCAGGTTAGGGAAGTTTTCTTCTGTGGGGAGCCGTGAATCTTGAGAGGCATTCGCCATGGAGGGATGGTACCTACTTCCGCTGTTAACTCCTAGTGGACAACTGTTTGTGCATGTGCATGGAGTGAAAAGGACACCATGTCATGGCCCATTCCGGGGCGTTACGTAGGGTAATGAGCGAACAGCCAATCATGAGCAGACACGCCACGCTGTGGGCAGATACACTGCACTGTGGTGTATATAAGCAGTGCGGATTTTGGGCTCGACCCTTTTTCCCTATGGATGGAGACAATAAAACATTGGTTGCTGCAGAATGAACCTAGAGTGTCCGCGTGTCTTCTTCCCAGCGAGACGACTGCGTGGGCTACATTCTTCTATAATTTTGTTGAAGATATTTACTGGCCCTTTAAGTTGGATGTCTCCACTCTCTTCTATACCTATTATTTATAGGTTTGGTCTTCTCATTGTGTCCTGTATTTTCTGGATGTTTTGGGTTAGGAACTTTTTGTACTTTGTGTTTTCTTTGACTGTTGTGTCAATGTTTTCTATGGTATCTTCTACACCTGAGATTCTCTCTTCTATCTCTTGTATTCTGTTGGAGATGCTTGCATCTATGATTCCTGACTTCTTTCCTAGGATTTCTATCTCCAGAGTTGTCTCTCTTTGTGATTTCTTAACTGTTTCTATTTCCATTTTTAGGTCCTGGATGGTTTTGTTCCATTCCTTTACCTGTTTGATTGTGTTTTCCTGTAATTCTTTAAGGGATTTTTGTGTTTCCTTTTTAAGGGCTTATACCTCTTTTTCCATGTTCTGTATTTCTTTAAGGGAGTTATTCATATCCTTCTTAAATTCCTCTATCACCATCGTGAGCTATGATTTTAGACCCAAATCTTGCTTTTCCAGTGTTTTGGGATATCCAGGACTTGCTGTGGTTGAAGCCAAGTAGTCTTGGTTTCAGTTGGTAAGATTCTTGCGTTTGCCTTTCACCATCTGTTGATCTCGGGTGTTAGATGTTCTTGCTGTCTATGACTGGAACTTGTTCCTCATGTGGGTCTTTAAGCCTGTGTCAGCACTACTGGGAGATCAGCTCTCCTTGGTAAAACCCGTGCACAGATGGCTGTGGATCAGTTGTCCTTCCTGAGTCCTGGGTCAGAGCATACCCTGGAGACAGGCTCTTCACTTGCAGGAATGGCACAGAGAGAGAGAGAGAGAGAGAGAGAGAGAGAGAGAGAGAGAGAGAGAGAGAGAGAGAGAGAGAGATAGCTGGGGATCTGCTATCCATCCTAGGTGTACTCTGAGGTGGAAAGGATCCTGTCCCGGCTGCCCTGCCACTTGTGAGGCCTGTGCCTCCTGGCTGGTCCAGCCTTAGAAAGTCACTGGAGAGAAAATGGCTATCTTACCTGAGTCCCTGGGTTGGAGCACTCCCGGGAGTCAAGTTCTCCACTAGTGGGGAAGGAGCAGAGAGGGCTGTGCATCTGCTGTCACTCTGAGGTATAGATGGAGGTAGAAAGAAAAAGCTCTATTTGCCTTTTTCACTTTCAAGTTTTTGGTGGTGCCCAAGGTAAACCAGGGCCTCAAACTCAAGAAACACATGCTCTGCCACTGCTACATGTACCTACCTAGCTTTTTAAAAAGAAAAAATGTTTGTTTTACTTTGTTGCCCTAACCTCATAGATTCACCTTGAATTCACAGACTCAAGTGATTGACCACCCTGTCTGAGCCTCATAAATAGCTGGGTCTAGAAGTAATTGCCATTGCATTTTTAAATGTATATATGTATGTGTGTGTGTGTGTGTGTGTGTGTGTGTGTGTGTGTGTGTGTGTATGTGTCCTC
>NW_022196895.1:3063333-3064605 GCF_008632895.1 Mastomys coucha | reverse complement strand
AGACCCAGACTCACTTAGGAGTCAAGCTTTTGTGTATACCCAAGAGGAATTATCTGCATTAGGTTAGCTTCTGGCATGCCTGTGGGAATTATTCATTAGTTTAGTGGAGGTGGGAAGACCATCATAAAAATGGCTACCATTAGAAAGGATGGGTGCTAGAAGGGTGTAGTTGTACATGCTCTTAGGTGGTAGAGGCAAGCAGATCTCTGTTAGATAGATCCATGTGAATTTGAGGACAGACTGGTCTACACAGAAAGTTTCAGATCACATTGAGCTACGTAGTAAGACCTCAGTACAGTCATAGAGGTGGAGGCAGGGGGCAGGAGGCAGGAGGTAGTAGGTTGGAGGCTGGAGGCAGGAGGGTGGAGGCTAGTGGGTAGAGGGAGGAGGCTGGAGGCTGGAGCAGGTGGCTGAAGGCTGGACGTTGGAAGCTGGAGGCAGGAGGTTGGAAGCTGGAGGCAGGAGGCAGAAGGCTGGAAGCTGGAGGCAGGAGGCTAGAGGTTGGAGGCAGGAGGCAAGTAGCAGGAGACAGGAAGCTAGATGCTGGAGGCAGTACATTAGAGGCAGGAGGTTGGAGGCTCAAGACAGGAGGCAGGAGGCTGGATGTAGGTGGTGGGAGGCTGGAGGCTGGAGGCAGGAGGCTGGAGGCATGAGACAGGAGGTTGGAGGGTGCATGCTGAAGGTAGGAGGCAGGAGGCAGGAGGCAGGAGGTAGGAGGCAGGAGGTTGGAGGCAGGAGGCTGGAGGCTAGAGGCAGGAGGCTGGAGGCAGAAGACAGGAGTCTGGAGGCTGGAAGCTGGAGACAGGAGGCAGGAGTCTGGAGGCAGGAAGCTGGAAGCAGGAGGCTAGAGGCAGGAGACAGGAGGCTGGAGGCTGGAGGCAGTACACTAGAGGCAGGAGGTTGGAGGCTCAAGGCAGGAGGCAGGAGGTTGGATGTAGGTGGTGGGAGGCTGGAGGCTGGAGGCAGGAGGCTGGAGGCATGAGACAGGAGGTTGGAGGGTGCATGCTGGAGGTAGGAGGCAAGAGACTGGAGGCTGGAGGCAGGAGGCTGGAGGTTAGAGGCATGAGGCTGGAGGCATGAGGCTGGAGGCAGGAGACAGGAGGCTGGAGGCAGGGAGCTGGAGGCAGGAATCAGGAGGTTGGAGGCAGGAGTCAGGAGGCAAGGGGCAGGAGTCAGGAGGCAAGAGGCAGAAGGCAGGAGGCTGGAACTGAGTAAATGTTTCATTATTCTGTGCTTCGTGTCTGGAGGTAACATGGCCCCAGTGTCTACTAC
>NW_022196895.1:3058457-3062760 GCF_008632895.1 Mastomys coucha | reverse complement strand
TATAAGCACTTCTAAGGTTGGAAAGCATAAATGTACAATGCTACCAACCTATGGAGCTATCTCAGTCTAGACTCACCCCTGTGGTATCCTCCCATTCAGGTGCTCATCACACAGTGCTCATCAGTGTCTATCACACAGTATCCATCATACAGTGGTCATCAGTGGTCATCACTCTGTGACCATCACACAGCGTCAATCACACAGTGACTATCACACAGTATCCATCATACAGTGTACATCACACAGTGACCTTCACACAGTGACCATCACAGTGTCTGTCACAAAGTGTCCATGACACAGCATCCATGACACAGTGTACATCAGTGTCCATCACACAGTGACCATTACACAGTGGTCTTCAGTGGCCATCACACAGTGGCCATCACACAGTGGCCATCAGTGCCCATCACAGAGTGACCATCACTCAGTGTCCATCACACAATGTCCACCACACAGTGTCCATAACACAGTGAACTTCACACTGTGGTCATCAAACATTTTCCATCACAGTGTCCATCACAATGTAATCATCATATAGTGTCCATCACACAGTAACCATCATGCAGTGACCATCAGTGTCCATCACACACTGTCCATCACACAGTGTCAATCACACAGTGATCTATCAGACAGTGGTCATCACAGTGTCCATCACACAGTGGTCATCACACAGTGACCATCAAACAGTGGCCATCACACAGTGACTATCACACTTTGGTCATCATTGGCAATCATACAGTGACCATCACACAGTGTTACTCACAGAGTGACCATCACAAGAGACCTTCACACAGTGACCATCACAGTGTCTGTCACACAGTGTCCGTGACACAGTGTACATCATACTGTTACCATTACACAATGATTATCAAACAGTGACTATCACACAATGGTCATCTGTGTCCATCACACAGTGGTCATCACACAGTTTCCATCGCAGTGTCCATCACACAGTTATTTTCATACACTGTCTCTCACACAGTGTCCATCACACAGTGTCCATCACACAGCGGTAATCACACAGTGTCCATCACAGTGTCCATCACACAGTGAACTTCATATGGTGTCCATCACACAGTAATTTTCACACACTGTCTATCACACAATGCCCATAACATAATGACCATCACACAATTGTCATCACAGTGTCCATCACATTCAATCAAACAGTGATCATCACACAGTGTCCATCACACACTGTCCATCACACAGTGTCCATCACACAGTGATCATCATACATTGGTCATTACAGTGTCCACCACAGTGCCTATCACACAGTGGTCATCAGTGTCCTTCACATAGTGGCCATTACACAGTGACCACCTCAGTGACCATCATGGAGTGGTCATCAGTGTCCATCATACTGCACAGTGACCATCACACAGTGACTTTCACAAAGTGACCATCATAGTGTCTTGTAACACAGTGACCATGACACAATTTCCATGATGTAGTGTGCATCAGTGTTTATCACACAGAGACTATCACACAGTGGTCATCAGTGTTCATCACAGAGTGACTATCACACAGTATTCATCAGAAGTGAACATAATATAGTGTCCATCACAATGTGACCATCACACAGTGTTCATCATACTGTTACCATCACACAGTGACCATCAAACAGTGACTATCACACAATGGTCATCAGTGTTCATCAAACAGTGACCATCTCACAGTGTCTATCACACAGTGTTCTTCACACAGTGTCCATCACAGAGTGAACATCACGCAGTGGTCAGCAGTGTCCATCACACAGTGACTATCTCACAGTATCCAACACAGTGTCCATCATGCAGTGGTCATCACACAGTGAACATTGCACCATGTCCCTCACACAGTGTCCATCAGACAGTGTTCATAACAGTGTCCATCCCACAGTGTCCAGCAAACAGTGACAATCACACAGTGATCATCAGAGTGTCAATCACACAGTGTCCATCACACAGTGACCAGGACACAGTGACCAACCCATACTGGTCAGCAGTGTCCATAACACAGTGTCCATCATACACTGTCCAGCATACACTGTCCATCACAGTGACCATCACAGTTTCCATCACACAGTGACCAACACACAGTGATGATCAGTGTCTATCACATGGTGACCTTCAAACAGTGTCCATCACACAGTGTCTATCACAATGTCCATCACTCAGTGTCTGTCACACATTGTCTGTCACACCATAACCATTATACAGTGACCATCAGTGTGTGTCACACATTGTCCATCACACAGTGGTCATCACACTGTGATCATCACACAGTGCTCATCACACAATGGTCATCAGTGACCACCACACAGTGTCTGTCACACAGTAACCATTACATAGTGACCATTAAATAGTGACCATCAAACAGTGTCTGTCACACATTATCCATCACACAGGGTCTATCACACTGGTTATCAAACAGTGACCCTCACACAGTGTCCATCATACAGTGGTCATGTGTCCATCACACAATGACCATCACACAGTGTTCATCAGTGTCGATCACACAGTGACAATCACAAGTGTCCATCATACAGTGGTCATCAGTGTCCATCACATAGTGTCATTCATACAGTGTCCAAACAGAGTGTCCAAAACACATGACCATCACATAGTCTCCATCACACAATGACAATTCTACAGTGGTCATCAGTGTACATCACACATTGTCCATCACACGGTGACCATCACACTGTTTATCACACACTAGTCATCACACAGTGACCATCACACAGTGACCATAACACAGTGACCTTCATACAATATCCCTCACACAGTGACAATCACACAATGGGCATCAGTGTCCATCATACAGTGGTGATCACACAGTGACCATGATAGAGTATCTATCACACAGTAGTCTTCAGTGTCCAAAATGTGATGGACATTTTTGATGGACATTATGTGATTGTCCCACTGGGATGGACACTGATGATCACTGTATGATGGTCACTGTGTGATGAACACTCTGTAATGGACACTTTGTGGTGGCCACTGTGATGGTCATTGTGTGATGGACACTGTGTGATGGTTACTACTGTATGATGAGCACTCAGTGATGGACACTGTGTGATGGTCACTGTGTGATAGACACTGATGACCACTGTGTAATGGTCACTGTGTAATGGACACTGTATGATGGACAGTGTGTGAAGGTCACTGTGTGATGACCACTGTGTGATGACCACCATGTGACAGTCATTTTGTGATGGCCACTGTGATGGTGACTGTGTAATGGTCACTATGTGACAGACACTGTGTGATGGTCACTGAGTGATGACCACTGTCTGATGTCTGCACCATTGATTCTTGCTTCTCCTTTGCTTCCATTGGAAATTCTAACCCATCATCATCATGTTTTATTATGATCTTAAAATTTAAATATTTTTAAATACAGAAGAACATAATTTATACCAATATTATTGATACCTATATGCAATTCATACATTTTAGGTCCTCGAATATATTATATAGATAACTGATATACATATTATATACAGTACAGAATAAGTATTAATTTTACCCTCCACAAGTATTTATACATTTATTTAGCCAGTCAAGATTATTCTTTTCTTTTTCAAGAGATCAAACTTTCAGACATTGTTATATTAACTTTGGAGAACACAGGCTTGAATAAGAAAAATAGATATCTTCTCTTGGTATCTATAATATATAGGGGACAAAATAAGTTGACTAAGTAAGCAAGATACATTTGGATGGTGCCTAGAACTTAAATAAGGTGAAAACAGTAGCTCAGAATGGGCACGACTTTAGATGACCTGATCAGAGGTTTCCCCGAGAATTTAATAGACTTTAAACACCTGAATGGGAGGATACCACAGGGGTGAGTCCAGACTGAGATAGCTCCATAGGTTGGTAGCATTGTACATTTATGCTTTCCAACCTTAGAAGTGCTTATAGAGCCTTCTGGGATAATTAAAAAAAAAATTGGTCAGTATTCTTATCTACATTGCTCATTGGCTATTCCAACCCTTTTTGAAAATCATGTGTGTTTGCAGGGGTTCTCCCATCTTTTCTTCCCCTTTCTCTACAGGAGTGCAGGGATTACAGATGCACACTGCCACATCCAGAATGACATGGGCTCTAGGGATCTGAACTCAGGTCCTACCTTAGATACTTTTCCTGGTTTGGGATAAAAATGCCCCAATAGAAGCAACCAAAGAGACAAAGGGTTAATTTGGTTCACAGGTTGAAGCTTCACACATTCTGGAAGAAAGTCCTGGTAGTAGACACTGGGGCCATGTTACCTCCAGACACGAAGCACAGAATAATGAAACATTTACTCAGTT
>NW_022196895.1:3050660-3055425 GCF_008632895.1 Mastomys coucha | reverse complement strand
ACTCCCACAAGTCTTCCTCTGACACGGATGTGTGAGGACACATACACACACACACACACACACACACATTTAAAAATGAAATGGCAATTATTTCTAGACCCAGCTATTTATGAGGCTCAGACAGGGTAGTCAATCACTTGAGTCTGTGAATTCAAGCTGAATCTATGAGGTCAAGGGCAACAAAGTAAAACAAACATTTTTCTTTTTAAAAAGCTAGGTAGGTACATGTATCAGTGGCAGAGCATGTGTTTCTCGAGTTTGAGGCCCTGGTTTACCTTGGGCACCACCAAAAACTCGAAAGTGGAAAAGGCAAATAGAGCTTTTCCTTTCTACCTCCATCTACACCTCAGAGTGATGGCAGATCCACAGCCCTCTCTGCCCCTTCCAGGCAAGGGGAGAGCTTGACTCCCGGGAGTGCTCCAACCCAGGGACTCAGGTGAGATAGCCATTTTCTCTCCAATGACTTTCTAAGGCTGGACCAGCCAGAAGGCACAGGCTTCACAAGTGGCAGTCCAGCCGGGACAGGATCCTTTCTACCTCAGAGTACACCTAGGATGGATAGCAGATCCACAGCTCTCTCTGCACCTTTCCTGCAAGTGAAGAGCCTGTCTCCAGGGTGTGCTCTGACCCCAGAACTCAGGAGTGATGACTGATCCACAGCCATGTGTGCATGCATTTTACCAGAGGAGAGCTGATCTCCCAGAAGTGCTGACACAGGCTTACAGACCCACAGAAGAAAAAAGTTCCAGTCATAGACAGCAAGAACATCCAATACCAGAGATAAACAGATGGTGAAAGGCAAATGCAAGAATCTTACCAACTGAAACCAAGACTACTTGGCTTCATCAGAACCTAGGACCCCCACCACAGCAAGTCCTGGATATCCCATAACACTGGAAAAGCAAGATGTAGATCTAAAATCATTTCTCACGATGGTGATAGAGGAATTTAAGAAGGACATGAATAACTCCCTTAGAAATACAAGAGAACATGGATAAAGAAGTACAAGCCCTTAAAAAGGAAACACAAAAATCCCTTAAGGAATTACAGGAAAGCAAACCAAACAGGTAAAGGAATTGAACAAAACCATCCAGGACCTAAAAATGGAAGTAGAATCAATACAGAAATCACAAAGAGAGACAATTTGGAGATAGAAATCCTAGGAAAGAAGTCAGGAATCATAGATGCAAGCATCTCCAACAGAATACAAGAGATAGAAGAGAGAATCTCAGGTGTAGAAGATACCATAGAAAACATTGACACAACAATCAAAGAAAATGCAAAATGCAAAAAATTCCTAATCCAAAATATCCAGGAAATCTAGGACACAATGAGAAGACCAAACCTAAAGATAATAGGTATAGAAGAGAGTAAAGACCTCCAACTTAAAGGGCCAGTAAATATCTTCAACAAAATTATAGAAGAAAACTTCCCTAACCTTAAGAAAGTGATGACCATGAACATACAAGAAGCCTATAGAACTCCAAATAGACTGGCCCAGAAAAGAAATTACTCCTGCCACATAATAGTCAAAACACCAAATGCACAAAACAAAGAATACTAAAAGCAGTAAGGAAAAAAGGTCAAGTAACATATAAAGTCAGGCCTATAAGAATTACACCAGACTTCTCACCAGAGACTATAAAGCTAGAAGATCCTAGGCAGATGTCATACAGACCCTAAGAGAACACAAATGCCAGCCCAGACTACTATACCCAGCAAAACTCTCAATCACCATAGATGGAGAAACCAAAGTATTCCATGACAAAACCAAATTCACACAATATATTTCCACAAATCCAGCCCTTCAAAGAGTAATAAATGGAAAACTCCAACATAAGAAGGGGAACTACATCCATGAAAAGGCAAAAATGTAATCTTCCAACAAAACTAAAAGAAGGTAGACACATGAACGGAATGTCAGCTCTAACTACAGAAATAACAGGAAGCAACAATTACTTTTCCTTAATATCTATTAATATCAATGCACTCAATTCCCCAATAAAAAGACATAGACTATGAGATTGGGTATGTAAACAGGACCCAACATTCTGTTGCATACAGGAAACCCATCTGAGTGACAAAGACAGTGACTACCTCAGAATAAAAGACTGGAAAACAATTCTCCAAGCCGATGGTCCCAAGAAAAAAGCTGGAGTAGCCATTCTAATTTCGAATAAAATCGACTTTCACCCAAAAATGATCAAAAAAGATGAGGAGGGACACTTCACATTCATCAAAGGTATGGTCTACCTACCAAGATGAACTGTCAATTCTGAATCTCTATGCTCCGAATCAAAGGGCTTCTACATTCACAAAAGAAAATTAAACTAAAGCTCAAAGCACACAATTGCACTGCACACAATAATAGTGGGAGATTTCAACACCCCATTCTCTGCAATGTACAGATCAGGAAACAGAAACTAAACCAAGACACAGTGAGACTAACACAAGTTATGAAACAGATGGATTTAACAGATACCTATAGAACTTTTATCCTAAAACAAAAGGATATACCTTCTTCTCAGCACCTCATAGTACCGTCTCCAAAATTGACCATATAATTGGTCACAAATCAGGCCTCAACAGATACAAGAAGATTGAAATAATTCCTTGTATCTTATCAGATCACCATGGCCTAAGGCTGCTCCTCAATAACAACATAAACAATAGAATTCCCACATACACGTGGAAGCTTAACTACACTCTACTCAATGATAACTTGGTCAAGAAAGAAATAAAGAAATAAATTAAAGACTTTCTAGAGTTTAATGAAAATGAAGCCACAACATACCCAAACTTATGGGACACAATGAAAGCAGTCCTAAGAGGAAAACTAATAGCTTTAAGTGCCTCCAAAAAGAAACTGGAGAGTGCATACACCAGCAATTTGACAGCACACTGGAAAGTGCTAGAACAAAAAGAAGCAAATTCACCCAAGAGGAGTCAAAGGCAGGAAATAATCAAACTCAAGACTGAAATCAACCAAATAGAAACAAAAAGAATTATACAAAGAATCAACCAAACCAGGAGCTGGTTCTTTGAGAAAATCAACAAAATAGATAAACCCTTAGCCAGACTAACTAGAGGGCACAGACACAATATTCTAATTAACAAGGGCAGAAATGAAAAGGGAGACATAAAAACAGACACTGAGGAAATCCAAAAAAATCATGAGAACCTACTACAAAAGCTTATACTCAACAAAACTGGAAAACCTGGATGAAATGGGTAATTTTCTAGACAGATCCCAGGTACCAAAGTTAAATAAAGATCAAATCAATGATCTAAACAGTCTCATATCTGCTAATGAAATAGAAACAGTCATTAGTAGTTTCCCAACCAAAATAAGCCCAGGTCCAGACAGATTTTGTGCAGAGTTTTATCAGACCAGCAAAGAAGACCTAATACCAATACTCCTCAAACTATGCTACAAAATAGAAACAGAAGGTACTCTACCGAATTTGTTCTATGAAGCCACAATTAACTCTTATACCTAAACCACACAAAGACCTAACGAAGAAAGAACTTCAGACCAATTTTCTTTATGAATATCAATGCAAAAATACTCAATAAAACTCTTGCAAACTGAATCCAAGAACACATCAAAATGATCATCCATCATGATCAAGTAGGCTTCATCCCAGGGAAGCAGGTTTGGTACAATATATGGAAAAACATGACCGTAATTCACTATATTAAAAAACTCAAAGAAAAAACCATATGATCATCTCATTAGATGCTGAGAAAAGCATTTGACAAAATCCAGCATCCCTTCATGATAAAAGTCTTGGAAAGATAAGGAATTCAATGCCCATACTTAAACATAGTAAAAGCAATATACAGAAAACCAGTAGCCAACATCAAATTAAATGGAGAGAAACTTGAAGCAATCCCATAAAATCAGGGACTAGACAAGGCTGCCAATTCTCTCCCTATCTATTCAATATTGTACTTGAAGTCCTAGCCAGAGCAATTAGACAACAAAAGGAGATCAAAGGGATACAAATTGGAAAGAAGTCAAATTATCACTACTTGCTGAGGATATAATAGTATCCTTAAGTGACCCCAAAAATTCCACCAGAGAGCTCCTAAACCTGATAAACAACTTCAGCAAAGTAGCTGGATATAAAATTAACTCAAGCAAATCAGTAGCCTTCCTCTATACAAAAGATAAACAGGCTGAGAAAGAAATTAGGGAAACACCCTTTACAATAGTCACAAATAATATAAAAATATCTTGATGTGACTCAAACTAGGCAAGTAAAAGATTTATTTGACAAGAACTTCAAATCTCTGAAGAAGGAAATTGAAGAAGATCTCAGAAGATGGAAAGATCTCCCATGCTTGTGGATTGGCAGGATTAATATAGTAAAAATGGCCATCTTGCCGAAAGCAATGTACAGATTCAATGCAATCCCCATCAAAATTCCAACTCAATTCTTCACAGACTTAGAAAGAGCAATTTGAAAATTCATCTGGAATAACAAAAAACGCAGGATAGCCAAAACTATTCTCAACAATAAAGGAACCTCTGGTGGATGCTGGAGAGGTTGTGGAGAAAGAGGAACAATCCTTCATTCCTGGTGGGAGTGCAAGCTGGTACAACCACTCTAGAAATCAGTTTGGCAGTTCCTCTGGAAATTGGACATAGTACTACCATAGGACCCAGCTATACCACTCCTGTGCATATACCAAAAAGATGCTCCAACATGTAATAAGGACACATGCTCCACCATGTTCATAGCAGCCATATTTATAATAG
>NW_022196895.1:3049183-3050470 GCF_008632895.1 Mastomys coucha | reverse complement strand
GGAAGGACAATCCAGAGACTGCTCCACCTGAGAATCCTTCCCATATTCAATCATCAAATCCAGACACTTTTTTTTTTGTTTTGTTTTTTGTTTTTTGTTTTTTGTTTTTCAAGACGAGATTTCTCTGTGTAGCCCTAGCCGCCCTGGAACTCACTCTGTAGACCAGGCTGGCCCCGAACTCCGAAATCCACCTGCCTCTGCCTCCCAAGTGCTAGGATTAAAGGCATGCACCACCACCGCCTGACATCCAGACACTATTATGGATGCCACCAAGTGTTGGCTGACAGGAGCCTGATATAGCAGACTTATGAGAGGCTCTGCCAGTGCCTGACTAATACAGAAGTAGAGGCTCACAGCCATCCATTGGACTGAGCACAGGGTCCCCAATGAACGAGCTAGAGAAAGGACCCCAGAAGCTGAAAGACTTACAGCCTTTTAGGATGAACAACAATATGAACTGACTCGTACCCTTAGAGTTCCCAGGGACTAAACTACCAACCAAAGAGTACACATGGTGGAACTAAAGGCTCCAGCAGCATATGTAGAGCAGAGGATGGCCTAGTTGTTCATCAAGGGCAGGAGAGGCTCTTGGTCCTGTGAAGGTTCTATGCTGTAGTGTAGGGGAATGCCAGGGTCAGGAAGCAGGAGAGGGTGGGTTGGTGAGCAGGGGAGAAGGGAGGGAACAGGGTTTATTTTTATTTATTTTTCTTTTTTTCAGAGGGGAAACTGGGAAAGGAGATATCATAGGACATGTAAATAAAAAAATCTGAAGAAAAGTAACAAATCCCTCTCTCCCTCTCTCTCTCATCCTCTCTCCTTCCCTTCCTCCCTCTCTCTCTCTCTCTCTCTCTCTCTCTCTCTCTCTCTCTCTCTCTCTCTCTCTCTCTCTCTCTCTGTGTGTGTGTGTACGTGTCTGTACTTGAGTGCTCAAAGATGTCAGAAGAAGGTGTTGGATTCCCTGGAGTTGATGTTACATGACATGGTGCAGGAACTTTCTAATTCACTGCATCATCCCAAGAACCTGGGAGGTGGTTGAAGTCATTATTGCCACTGGTAGAAGAGACAGTGAAATGGAGACTGGATGTTAGGAGTAAAATTTGGTCCTCTGCAAAACAATAAGGACTTTTAACTGCTGAGCTATCTCTCCAGGTCCACCCCAACCCCTCCTAGCTTATTGTGGAACCAAACTGGAGAAGACCCTTCCTACACTACATAGCCCTACAACTTTCCAAGTCCCTGAATCATTCAAAGATATTTCCTTTTACAGAGGGGACAGAGGCATGGTCC
>NW_022196895.1:3047146-3048785 GCF_008632895.1 Mastomys coucha | reverse complement strand
TCCTCTCAGGCCTTCAGAAATAAGACAAAGAATTGTCCTTCAAAGTCATGCCAGGACTTTTGTTTTTTCTTTCTTTGTTGGCATCTGTTTTCAGTGGAAACCTGATACACAACATACACACGGGGAGGGAGAGGGGAAGAGACACTGCACTAGAGAATTAAAAGTATGCCCCCACCCCAGGGTTTGAACGAGACTTCTCTGAGACACTCAGAGAACATTCTAGAAAAATAACATTCTGAAGCACATGGCTGTCAAAGTGTGAGTCTTGAGGCTCATCCTTACTGCATGAAACATATGCTTTGATAACAGTGAGAGTAATCTTAAACTGAGATCCAAAAAGTGTATTCCTCCATCTACCTGAGCACAGAGCTGGGCTGCCCTACTGGCTAGCTGTTGGTTCATCTGGGAGACACAGAGCAGTAAGGAATTCTAACTTAACAGGTTCTTTTTAAAGATTTAATTTAGTATGTGTGTGTGTGTGTGTGTGTGTGTGTGTGTGTGTGTGTATGGTGTGTCTGTGTCTGTGTGTGTGTGTGTGTGCACGCACGCACACAGTGCATGTGAGTGCAGGTAGGTGCCCATGAAGGCCAGAAGAGCATGTTTGGTCCCTGGGGGCTGGAGTCATAGGCAGCTGTGAGCCAACCAACAGGGGTGTAAAATCAGTACACCTCTTATCTTCTTAGTAGTCTCCCCTGTCTCAGCAGGTCTTTGTTGTTTGTTTAATGAATGTTACAGGACAAAGGCTTTAGACATAACAGCTCCTGACTGGAAAGTCTCCGGACTTAATGACCTGGGTCAAAAATCTGTTCTGTCATGTGCTAGCTAGGTGAATGGCAGTGTGTTGTCTGGCCATGCAGGGACTTTAGTGCAGAATGGTCGCAGCTTGTAGAGCTGTTGGCTATCCAGCGAGTTAGGGCGTGTGAAGCATCAGAGGGGTGATTCTTGTGTCACGGTACCATGATGTCTAATAAATGGTTAGAATAGATGCATCGTCAGGACACAGCTTTCCTCTGCATCGTCTGATTGTGATCATTGCCTCCCTTGCTGCTGATTAACATTTGTGTCTGTGGATGGCCTTGGGTAGACGGCCATGGCAATGGATGATCCTCACTGCCAACACCTTTGGGATCACCTAGAAGAAACATCTCTCTCTGGATTATGGAGAAGACTGCTACAGAAGCCACCCTGAGCTCATCTCTGCCCTGCACAGAACACGCACACAGCTACTCCATCTTAGCAAGGTGAAAGTGAAACCTACCATCTACCAAGCATGGACTGTGTACCAGGTACTTAGCATGTCTCATTTCAATCCTCATGATGATTTTGAAGATAAATGTACAAATAAATGTTTTGAGAAATGTTCATCTATTCCAAGGAATAGCAAAGCCAGGATCTGAGAACAAGTCTGTGCCACTCTAAAATCTGTGTCTTTCCCAAGCCCGATGTTCTTAGCAAGCACTTCAGCTAATGTGACAAAATGCCGAAGATAGGTCAACTGAAAAAGAGGAAAGGTCTACTGTGACTCGGGTCTCAGAGGTTTCAGTCCAATCACTTGCCCCATTGCTTTGGATGTGTGGTAGCACAGCACGGTGAAAGCACCAGGCAGAAGGGGCCTGGTTGGTTCCCTGCACCACACCAA
>NW_022196895.1:3046355-3047135 GCF_008632895.1 Mastomys coucha | reverse complement strand
AAAAAAAAAAAAAAACTCAAGAAGAAGGAAGACCAAAATGTGGATACTTCATTCCTTCAGAAAAAGGGAAACAAAATACCCATGGAAAGAGTTGCAAAGACTAACTACGGAGCAGAGACTGAAGGAAGGACAATCCAGAGACTGCTCCACCTGGGAATCCTTCCCATATTCAATCATCAAATCCAGACTCTATTGTGGATGCCAGCAAGTGCTGGCTGGCAGGAGCCTGATATACCTATCTCTTGAGAGGCTCTGACATTACCCGACTAGTACAGAAGTAGAGGCTCACAGCCATCCATTGGACTGAGCACAGGGTCCTCAATGAAGGAGCTAGAGAAAGGACCCAAAAGCTGAAGGACTTACAGCCTCTTAGAACAAACAAAAATATGAACTAACTAGTATCCTTAGAGCTCCCAGGGAATAAACCAAAAACCAAGAGTACACATGGTGGGACTAATGGCTCCAGTAGCATATGTAGAGCAGAGGATGGCCTAGTTGGTCATCAAGGGCAGGAGAGGCTCTTGGCCCTGTGAAGGTTCTATGCTGTAGTATAGGGGAATGCCAGGGTCAGGAAGCAGGAGAGGGTAGGTTGGTGAGCAGGGGAGAAGGGAGGGAACAGGGTTTATTTTTATTATTTTTTTCTTTTTTTCAGAGGAGAAACTGGGAAAGGAGATATCATATGACATGTAAATAAAAAAAATCTGATTAAAATAAAAAGTAACCAAATCCCTCTCTCTCCCTCCCTCCCTCCCTCCCTCCTTCTTCTTCTCTCTCTCTCTC
>NW_022196895.1:3044069-3045134 GCF_008632895.1 Mastomys coucha | reverse complement strand
TCCTCTCAGGCCTTCAGAAATAAGACAAAGAATTGTCCTTCAAAGTCATGCCAGGACTTTTGTTTTTTTCTTTCTTTGTTGGCATCTGTTTTCAGTGGAAACCTGATACACAACATACACACACGGGGAGGGAGAGGGGGAGAGACACTGCACTAGGGAATTCAAAGTGTGCCCCCACCCCAGGGTTTGAACTGGACTTCTCTGAGACACTCAGAGAACATTCTAGAAAAATAATATTCTGAAGCACATGGCTGTCAAAGTATGAGTCTTGAGGATCATCCTTGCTGCATGAAACATATGCTTTAATAACAGTGAGAGTAATCTTAAACTGAGATCCAAAAAGTGTATTCCTCCATCTACCTGAGCACAGAGCTGGGCTGCCCTACTGGCTAGCTGTTGGTTCATCTGGGAGACACAGAACAGTAAGGAATTCTAACTTAACAGGTTCTTTTTTAAGATTTAAATTAGTGTGTGTGTGTGTGTGTGTGTGTGTGTGTGTGTGTGTGTGTGTGTGTGGTGTCTGTCTTTGTCTGTGTGTGTGTGCGTGCGCGCATGCACGCACACAGTGCATGTGAGTGCAGGTAGGTGCCCATGAAGGCCAGAAGAGCATGTTTGGTCCCTGGGAGCTGGAGTCATAGGCAGCTGTGAGCCAACCAACAGGGGTATAAAATCAATACGCCTCTCATCTTCTTAGTAGTCTCCCCTGTCTCAGCAGGTCTTTGTTGTTTGTTTAATGAATGTTACAGGACAAAGGCTTTAGACATAACAGCTCCTGACTGGAAAGTCTCCGGACTTAATGACCTGGGTCAAAAATCTGTTCTGCCATGTGCTAGCTAGGTGAATGGCAGTGTGTTGTCTGGCCATGCAGGGGCTGTAGTGCAGAATGGTCGCAGCTTGTAGAGCTGTTGGCTGTCTGGCGAGTTAGGACGTGTGAAGCATCAGAGGGGTGATTCTTGTGTCACGGTACCATGATGCCTAATAAATGGTTTGTATAGACGCATCGTCAGGACACAGCTTTCCTCTGCATCGTCTGATTGTGATCATTGCCTCCCTTGCTGCTGATTA
>NW_022196895.1:3041804-3042460 GCF_008632895.1 Mastomys coucha | reverse complement strand
GACAATACTGCTTGGATCCAGTGTGCTGTAAAAAGGAGACATGGAGTTAGGAGGGGGATGTGGTAGAGGAGAATTCTGGAATAAGTTGACTCTGTAGTAGTGGGTTGACGTGATTAAAGTACATTTTTTACATGAATGAAATTCTGAAAAAAATGAATCAAAATAAATAAGTAAATAAATAAATAAAAACAGCTCTATAGCCATCAAGGTGGAGATTGAGTGTTTAACACATGTGCCTATGGGAGATATTTCATATTCAAGTCATAATAAAGGAGTGCCAAGACCCCTTCACCCTGAGTCAAGTCCATCTAAATACTTAAAATCAGTGGGTGTGTATCTGTCAGTATACTGGAAAGCGTCTAGCTTCTGACCAAAGGCCTGTGAGCAGCTCGCTCTGCACTGCCCCCTAGCCCACCAGGAAGGCTCTTGTGGACACCCTCCTGGTCTTATACTTAGCTCAGTCTCCTTAGGGTTTCTGTTGCTGGGATAGAACACTATGACTGAAGAGAACATGGAAGCAAAGGGATTTTCTCAGTTTCAAACTCTCAGGTCACACTCCACCACTGAGGGAAGTCAGGGCAGGAACTAGGAGGCAGAAACTGGAGCAAGAGCCATGGAGGAGTGCTGCTGACTGGCTTGCTCCCCCTGGTTTGCTC
>NW_022196895.1:3041545-3041793 GCF_008632895.1 Mastomys coucha | reverse complement strand
CTGTCTGTGTAACCTACACACGATCCAGCAGAGGTGGGAGAAGGACCTCCTCAAAGGACCACCATAGATGAGGAGCTTTGGCAACTGAAGGCCACTGGGGTCCAGAAGTATTCAAGAGAAGTGGCACCCATTAGGTTGCCCACACTCCAGTGGATGGCCCCTTACACCCATGCACATAAAAGACAATACTGCTTGGATCCAGTGTGCTGTAAAAAGGAGACATGGAGTTAGGAGGGGGATGTGGTAGA
>NW_022196895.1:3039351-3040330 GCF_008632895.1 Mastomys coucha | reverse complement strand
AGTGCTGCTGACTGGCTTGCTCCCCCTGGTTTGCTCAGTTTCTTGTCTCATTCACCTCAGGATCATCTGCCCAGCCACGATGGGCTGGACCATCCCCCACCAACCATTAATCAAGACATCACCCCACAGGCTTTTCTAGAGCTCCATCTTCTGGAGGCATTTCCTCAGCTGAGGCTCTCTCCTCTCAGGTGACTCTAGCTTGTGTCAAACCGACAGAAAACTAGGCAGCACACCATGTGGCTCCACCCAGAGCTTCCTTCCCAGGAAGCCTTGAGCCCCACCTTACCTCAGTGCACAGGGCTCCTTTCCTCCTAGGCCTCGCCCCAACTCACTGACTCCACCCTTGATGCTTTGATCCCTAGTCTATAAAGTGCAGGGTTTTGCTGAGTCCCTCAAAAGTGAAAACCCCCACTGGACACTGCATGCACCCTACACAGCTGATCCTTGCTAGGGCCGTTCCATGGCAGAAATTGAAGTGGGGGCACCCAGGCCTTCTCCTCTTTCACCTTTGACTTGTAACATTGCACGTCACTGCTGCAGCTTCCTTACGGCTGGCATCATCTGCCTTCTGCAGATCAGCACTATCTAGAGCCACAGACCTAACCGACAGTGCAGCCCAGTGGCTCCAGCAGCGCTGTGAATTGCTGGGCTAATGCAGTCATGCATTGACTGATACTTCTTCAGCCCCATTAAAGTGTGGACACCAGCTGGGTGCCAAGCATACAGAGATATGTGAGCCCTGTTGGTCACTGGCAGGAAGTGCTCACCTCCCTTAAGGCATTACTGTATGGGGTAAATCACTCTGTCATCAAGGATTGATTCAAAACCTCACTTCTGGCCCCAGATCTCATATAACCCTCTGGACTCAAATATAATCTTTATTTTCTATATAAGTAGACTGAGGCCCCTGGAACACACACACACAGAGAAAGAGAAAGAGGGGGGGAGGGAGAGAGAGAGAGAGAGAGAGAGAGAGAGA
>NW_022196895.1:3038699-3038967 GCF_008632895.1 Mastomys coucha | reverse complement strand
CTATCTATCTATCTATCATCTATCTATCTATCACCTATCGTTTTTTTGTGACAGTCTCTTTGTGTAGCCCAGTTCAGCCTTGACTTCACAATCTTTTTGCCCCTGACATCCTAGTAAGAAAAACACAAAGGTGCTCTACCATTCCTGGTGAGAACAAAATCTTATCAGTCAGCCCTAGGCCATTAGTGTGCTTTGAATTTGAGATTCAAACTCAGTAAGGGACTCCTACATGGCAGCCAGAGAGGCTCCAGAGAGGGACCTGGAGGTG
>NW_022196895.1:3037052-3038553 GCF_008632895.1 Mastomys coucha | reverse complement strand
AGATTCAAACTCAGTAAGGGACTCCTACATGGCAGCCAGAGAGGCTCCAGAGAGGGACCTGGAGGTGAAGCCTGAGCTTTCTGGGTTAAAGGGTGGGAGGCTTCAATACCTCAGGGCTTTAGAAAACTAAGTGCTGTGCATAATATAAATGCCACTATAACAGTTATTATAAATTAATTCTTGTTCCTTGGACTGAGACTTTCAGAAGTTCCAGGTCAGGCTGGGACTCTAGATCAGTTGATAGAGCATTGACCTAGCCTGCTCTATGTTCTGAGTACAGTCCTCATTATCTCATAAACTGGGTTTGGTGGTGGTCTTAAAACTCAGCACTCCAGAAGTGAAATATTAGAAGTTCAAGGTCATCCTCTTCTGCATAGTCAGTTTAAGGTAGCCTGGGCTATATGATATCTTGAAAGGAAGAGGGGGTTATTCCAAGCTACCCATAATCCACTATGAAAAAGCATAGTTTCTCTCTAAACTGGAGCATAGTCTAAGTAGACTCTGACATGGGCCTCATTTACAGAAGTTCATCCATGCTCTGTGCTGTTGGCACAAGACCATGGAGTCAATGGTCTATTCCAGGAGGGCACTGGAGAGTCTGTTCTCATAATGATCCACCAAACATGGTGCCTCTCAAGGAGGCCATTTAAGGACCAGTGTCCTATGAAGATATAAAGAACCCATTTATTCTACCTCACTGGCTTGATGGAAAAGCTAAATGTGGGTGTGTACAGAATGCTGGTTGATAATAAGGAGCACAGTCCAACCCAGAGCTAGAAGGAGAGCGAATGTGAGGATGATGTAATGGTCTCCTCCCTAAAAATGCTTCCCTGAGTCTCCACGAGGGTGATAGCATTGGCAAACATTTAAGTTAAGTGCCTCTGCCTGTGCTCTGGGTGCTTCTGCCAAGGATGGATTCCAGGAAGCCCAGCACTGGCCAGGGTCCATCCCAAAGTGCCTTCTGATTTCAGGTTGTGGATGCTAGCCCACTTCCCAGCCCTTTCTCTCCAGGTTCTCTGTGTGGACCAGAGGCCTGGCCTGGCCCAGTTTGGCCTCTTCCCCTAGGGACAATTCTGCAGCCACAGAACACACACAGAGCTTCTCCTGCAGGTCACTTCCAGGTGGACTTAAATCAGTCAGACTGAATCAGGTCAGGACTCTCTGTCCTCTTTGATCTTTGCTCAGTCCAGACAGAAACGCTTAATGTACAAATAAGGAAGACTGGCTTCTACCCTGCTGCACCAGGAGGTGACCAGGTCATTCTGCCCATCTCCAGCCTTCCCAGTTACTAAATGAGAATGAAGGAAGCACTCACAATCTCAAATCGTGTACAATGCTTGAAGTGCACTGACAAGGAGCAAAGAGCTACAAAGTACCGTGAAGCTCCCTTGGGAGTTTAGCAATAGTAATCACTGCGGTTCCATTCACTTATATCTTCTCTCTGACTACACGTCCACTGAGTACCTACTGCATGTAGGGAGTCCTTTGCTGGCCATGCACA
>NW_022196895.1:3033731-3037041 GCF_008632895.1 Mastomys coucha | reverse complement strand
AGATTCAAACTCAGTAAGGGACTCCTACATGGCAGCCAGAGAGGCTCCAGAGAGGGACCTGGAGGTGAGGCCTGAGCTTTCTGGGTTAAAGGGTGGGAGGCTTCAATACCTCAGGTCTTTCAAGTCTACTGAGTACCTACTTCATGTAGGGAGTCCTTTGCTGGCCATGCACAGGAGGGGGATGGTGGAGGGATGAGGGGAGGGACAGACATAATTGCAGCTGTTCAGATTTTAGTGTCTACTGTTTCAAACAGGCAGAGTGTTGGAGGGCATGAGCTGGAAGATGCCCTTGGAGTTATTTCCTACCAGTTCTGAACGTGTCATAAGCACGTCATAACAGGCAAGGCTGGTGCTGACAGCTGGCTTCCCTCATGTGCCTTTCCGGTCACTGGAGAGCAAGGCCTGGAAAGCCTGCATCCTCCAGGTTGAGCCCAAGGTGTGTCTGCTTAAAGGCAAACAGAGTTAGTTTCAAGTCTGTTAGTGGGCACTTTGGGGCTTTAAGTGTACTCATTTTTCATTCATGAGGTTGGAAGCCTACTCTGGAGCTGGCTCTCCAGCCCTAACAGGCTGGGCTGAGAATTTGGGGTGGCAACATTGCAGAGGGATTGCAGGAGCCACGCCTCAGCTGGGGCAGAGAAAGTGATGACACACCCAAGCCTCTTAGGTTGGATAGAAAGCAGCTGACTCTCTTTTGCTGTTCTAGATGTGGCAGGAAAGGAATGGAGTTGGGGGGTGTGGGGGCTTGAGAGGTGCATTGGAAGGTGTCCTGAATCCCCTGGGATGGGTAGCAGGGTGGGGGCTGGAGAGGCACATTGGAAGGTGTCCTGAATCCCCTGGGATGGATAGCAGGGGGGTGGGGGCTGGAGAGGCGCATTGGAAGGCGTCCTGAATCCCCTGGGATGGGTAGCAGGAGCATCTTGGTAGAAGTTTAATTGTTATCCACTTCTTGTCTGGGAAAGGAGATATCATATGCCATTTAAATAAAGAAAATTAAAAAAAAAAACCACTGTCCATCACACAGTGACCATCACACAGTCTCCATCACAGACTGACTCTCAAACGGTGGTCATCAGTACCTATCACACAGTAACTATCACACATTGTCTATCACACAGAGGTCATAACATAATGCCCATTATACAGTGGTCATCAGGGTCCATCACACAGTGACCATCACACAGTTTTCATAACACAGTGTCTATCACACAGTGACCTAGACACACAGTTTAACACAGTGTCCATCACACAGTGTCCATCAAACCATGACAGTCACACACAATGGTCATCACACAGTGACCATCATACCATGTCAATCACACAGTGACCACCACACAGTAACCATCACACAGTGTTCAGTAGTGTCCATCACACAGTGGCCATTACACAGTGTCAACACACAGTGTCCTTCAGTGTCCATCACACTGTGACCATCACATAGTTTCCATCATACAGTGACCATTCAACAGTGGTCATGAGTGTCCATCACACATTGACCATCACAGTGTCCACCACACAGTGGTTATCACACAGAGACCACCTCACAGTGTCCATCACACATTGACCATCACAGTGTCCATCACACAGTGGTTATCACACAGAGACCATCTCACAGGGTCCATCACACATTGACCATCACAGTGTCCATCACACAGTGTGCATCACACAATGGTCATCACCCAGTGTCCTTCACAGTATCCATCACTCAGTGTCTGTCACACATTGTCAGACTGTGACCATTACAGTGACCAATACACAGTGACCATCAGTGTTTGTCACATAATTTCCATCACACAGTGACCATCATATAGTGTCCATCATACAGTTTCCATCACAGTGTCCATCACTCAGTGTCTGTTGCACATTGTCTGTCACACAGTGACTGTTACACAGTAACCAGTACATAGTGATCATCAGTGTCTGTCAATCATTGTCCATCACACAGTGACCATCACATTGTCTATCACCCAGTGGTCATCACATAGTGCACACTATACAGTGATTATCATTGTCCATCACACAGTGACCATCACATAGTTTCCCTCACACAGTGGTCATCACATAGTTTCCATCACATAGTGACCATTTAACAGTGGTCATGAGTGTCCATCACACATTGACCATCACAGTGTCCATCACACAGTGTCTATCACACAGTGCCCATCACACAGTGGTCATCAGTGTTCATCACACAGCGACCACCACACAGTGTATGTCACATTGTGTCTGTCACACAGTGACCATTAAATAGTGACCATTAAACATTGTCTGTCAGACATTATCCATCACTCAGATAATCACAAAGTGTCTCTCACAGTGTTCATCACACAGTGGTCATCAGTGTCCATCAATAGTGTCAACTACATAGTGTACATCACACAGTGGTCATCACTGTCCATCACATAGTAACTATCACACAGTGTTCATCACACAGTGACCATCACACAGTGTCTATCACACTGTGGCCATCAGTGTCCATCACACAGTGTCCATTCACACAGTGTCCATCACACAGTGTCCATCACACAGTGACCTAAACATCATGTTTAACATAGTGTCCATCACACAGTGTCCATCACACAGTAACAATCACACAGTGGTCATCACAGTGTCCATCACACAGTGGTCATCATACACTGACAATCATACAGTGTCAATCACACATTGACCACGACACAGTGACCATCACACAGTGGTCATCACAAGTGTTCATCATACAGTGTTCATCATACAGTGTTCATCACACAGTGGTCATCACACAGTGACCATCACACACTGTCTATCACACAGTGACCATCACACAGTGTCCTTCTTACAGTGGTCATCACATAGTTACCATCACACAGTGACCTTCACACAGTGTCCATCACACAGTGACCTTCACACACTGTCCATCACACACTGTCCATCATACAGTGACCATCACATACTGTCCATCACACAGTGACCATCACACAGTATCCATCATACAGTGTTCATCACAGTGTCCATCACCAGTGTCTTTCACACAGTGTCTTTCTCATAGTGACCATTGCACCATGACCATTACACAGTGACCATCAGTGTCTGTCACACATTGTCCATCACACAGTGTCCATCACACAGTGATGATCACACAGTATCTATCACACAGTGACCATAACACAGTGACATTCACATAGTGTCCTTCATACTGTGGTCATCACAAGTGTTTGCCACACAGTGGTCATCAGTGTCCATCATATAATGACCATCACACATGGTCATCAGTGTCCATCACACAGTGACCTTCACATAGTGACCATCACATAGTGTCTATCACACAGTGGTTGTC
>NW_022196895.1:3023084-3033720 GCF_008632895.1 Mastomys coucha | reverse complement strand
GCAGAGGGATTGCAGGAGCCACGCCTCAGCTGGGGCAGAGAAAGTGATGACACACCCAAGCCTCTTAGATTGGGTAGAAAGCAGCTGACTCTCTTTTGCTGTTCTAGATGTGGTGGGAAAGGAATGGCGTTGGGGGGTGTGGGGGCTGGAGAGGCGCATTGGAAGGTGTCCTGAATCCCCTGGGATGGGTAGCGGGGGTGGGGGTGGGGGTGGGGGCTGGAGAGGCACATTGGAAGGTGTCCTGGATCCTCTGGGATGGGTAGCAGGAGCATCTTGGTAGAAGTTTAATTGTTATCCATTTTCTGTCTCTTTCTTGGTTTGTTTGTTTGTTTTTAGGGATTTTGAGAAAGAGTTGAACACTGGAATGAGCTGAAGGCGTCAAAGTAGGAAGGGTATAACCTGGCACTGTAAAGGCTTGAAAAGAGGAGCCCAGAGTTTCCTAGGAAGCTAAGTGGAACTGAGGGGACACAGGACATGTGCTCCTTGCGGAAGGAGAGTTTGCTTTGATGTTCAGAGCACCTGGCAGGAAACCTCCAAAGCTCATTGTAAAACACCGCTAATAATAGAAGCCACCTGTAGGATTTTCTGTGACGTGAATGATCAAAACCATGAAGCTACCAGGACAATGTACGGTTCTGAGGAAAGGTTTAAGGTTTTCAGTTATTTTTATGAGTTGAGAGGAAGACAATCTCATGCCAACAGCAACAGGGGCACAGACACTGGTTGTTAAGTTAGGACTTGAAGAGCAGAGCTGGATGTTTTTGTACTTTAAGAAGCCATGCTGATGACAGGTGCCTGCAGGAAGGGTCTCTGCACTTGCTGAGCCTAAGCTGGGGGCCTGGATGTTGCTCTTTCCTTCCTCTGAGCCTCAGGTGTGTCTACTTGATTGTCTAAACCTGAGGATCTCAAAACACAGACTTTAGATTCTGGACCTGGAGAGCGGAGGCTCTGCCTTTCTTACTGTTAAGTCTCAAAACCTGGGATAAACGGCTTAGATTGCTGTTTAACCAATCAAAGTGAAGCTGTTAACCAGGTTCTCCCAGCCTGGTACAGGGTCCTCTTGCCTTGCATACTCGCCCCCCTTGCTGCCTACCCTGACCTCTCCAGCCCAGAGGTGAGCTGCTCTTGCCTATGCAATCCAACTGTTTCGATACCCTGCCCTTTCTGTAC
The DNA here is from genome assembly GCF_008632895.1 of Mastomys coucha. NCBI lineage: Eukaryota > Metazoa > Chordata > Mammalia > Rodentia > Muridae > Mastomys > Mastomys coucha. The sequence goes on along the minus strand of NW_022196895.1, from coordinate 3,032,550 downwards.
CTTTGCTCCCCTGGCCGTTGCACTAGGTTCCCCTCTCTTCCCTCCCACTCCTCTTCCCCCCCTCTCCTCACAGCCACTCTGGACTCTTCTAGATGTACCTGTCTCTGGCTATACTCTCCCACATAAATGACAATAAACTTTCTCTTTCAGCAGACCTAGGAGCAGTCATATCCTTCCTTTTTATTTCTTTTTCTGTTAGATATTTTCTTTATTTACATGTCATACCATATCTCCTTTCCCAGGTTCCCCTCCGAAAAAAAAAGAAATAAAATAAAACAAAACAAAAACAAAAACAAACCCCTGTTCCCTTCCCCCTCCCCCTGCCCACCACCCTACCCTCTCCTGCTTCCTGGCCCTGGCATTCCCCTACACTGGGGCATAGAACCTCCACAGGGCCAAGGGCCTCTCCTCCCATTGATGACCGACTTGGCCATCCTCTGCTCTACATATGCTGCTGGAGCCATTAGTCCCACCATGTATACTCTTTGGTTGGTAGTTTAGTCCCTGGACCTTTTTATTTCTTTATTCATTCAACAAATTTATTCATTCATTTATTCAAGCTCCCTGTAATGCCAGTCAGTACCTTGGAGTACCATGGATGAAGCCAGCACCGTCCATTAGCTTCTTGATGAAGCCTGACACAGTGGTATGCACACCTATAGTCACAGAACTTGACCAGCAGAGAGAGGAGAATCATGAATTTGAGGCCAGCTTGAACCATATCATGGGACTTTGTCTCAAAAAACAAACAAACAAAAACAAAACAAAACAAAAAACAACAACAAATGTTCAGTGCTGACAGAAGTGTACTGTATGTGCTGCTGATAGATCAGTGGACAGAAGGCCATTGGAAACGGATGCTTCAGTTTTATCTAAGCCAAGAGTTAATCACGAGTGCTTAGTGAATCCCTCACTGGACAGTTTTGGCCCTACATTCAGAGGCCAAGGTCAGGGTTCGAGTCCTTGTTAGAGCCATTGTCCAGACTGTGTCCAAAATCACATGGGTTTTAGGATGAAGGCAGGGTAAAAGTGTGCTCGGCTCTATGTACCACCAACACACCCAGAAAACATGAAAAACAGGTGTACACTTCTGCTGCCTGAGGGGCGTCACTTCTCTCATTGATGTGTCAGAATGTTGGCTCATGTCAGGACATACCACACACTAGGCCCAAGCAGTTCCACATGTAAAAAATTTAATTGAGGTGGGTGGTAAGTAGCGGAGAGAGAAGAAGGGGAGAGAGAGGGCGAGAGGAGCGTTCCCTATATATATATATATATATATATATATGCATGTAATGACATAGTGGCTGCAGGTAAAGGTGGGAGGTGAGCCCAATGGATTCTGGGAATATGGCGACTGTTGCCTTGGCAACAGGTCTGTGAGGCCCACCTATGTGACATCAAGGGCTTCAGAGGCTCTGATGCTAACACTCATTCTGACCTGGAACTGGAGCCTCATTATTGTCTGTATGTTGATAAAGAAAGAATACAAAGATCCATTTCTGTTCTTGTTGTAGGACCATGAATCCTACAACAGCTTCAGCTCATCATCTTCAGGTTTGGGTTGTTTTCCTCCTGTGCCTTCAGTGTGTGCCTTTGAGAGCCCACACTACATAGAAATGGGCCTTCTCAGATGGACAGATGAAAATCTGGGTAAATTCAGGTTAAGGCCACCGGGCGGTGGTGGCACACACCTTTATTAATCCCAGAACTTGGGAGGCAGAGGCAGGTGGATTTCTGAGTTTGAGGCCAGCCTGGTCTACAAAGTGAGTTCTAGGACAGCCAAGGCTACACAAAGAAACCCTGTCTCAAAAAAATAAAAAATAAAAAATAAAAAAATTCAGGTAAGGCCATAAGTTTTTTATTGTAGTGTAGTGAGAATAAGAAATTGAAATGTGGGAGCTGGAGAGATGGCTCAGCAGTTAAGAGTACTGACTGCTCTTCCAAAGGTCCTGAGTTCAAATCCCAGAAACCACATGGTGGCTCATAACCATCAATCAGATCTGACACCTTCTTCTGCTGTGTCTGAAGACAGCTACAGTATACTTAGATATAATACTAAATAAATCTTTTTTAAAAAGAAAGAAAGAAATTGAAATGTCTAAGTAGCAAGATTTTTTAAAAAGCCAGATGTAGGGCTAGCAAGATGGCTCAGCGGGTAAGATCACTGACTGCTCTTCTGAAGGTCCTGAGTTCAAATCTAAGCAACCACATGGTGGCTCACAACCACCCATAATGAGATCTGATGCCCTCTTCTGGTGTGTCTGAAGACAGCTACAGTGTACTTATGTATAATAATAAATAAATCTTAAAAAAAAAAAACTAAAACATTAAAAAAAAAAAAAAAAAAGCCAGATGCATTGGTATATGCTTACAATCCCAGAGCTTGGAAGGTGAAGAAAGAAGTAAGTTCAAAGCCAGGCTCAGCTACAAAGCCAGTTGGAGGCCAACCTAGACTGCAGGAGACCCTTCACCAAAGAAGAGAAAGAAAGGCTCTCTTTAAAGTTCGTTTCTATGAATTAGTGAGCTCAGATTGAAAATGGCAAGTTTTGTGACAGACAATAGTAGAAAGATGAGACACAAAAATACATCATGGTCCTTAAATGTTTTGTTTTGTTTTTTTGTTTGCTTGTTTCCTGGCTTTTTGAAGCCTGTAGCATCCTTGACTGGCTATAACTTGCTATGTAGACCAGACCATGGACTGACGTATAGATCCAACTGCTTCTGCCTCCCAATCACTAGGATTAAAGGTGTACAATAAGCCTGGCTTGATCTCTACATTCTTCTGATTAGTGAACTAAATGACACAAATAAATCTTTATAGCAACACAGATTGAGAGCATTAAAATTCACATTAACAATTGCTTTCTTATGCTGATGCCTAGACTGTGTTTTTTCATGAAACTCATGAATAGGCCCAGTGTGTGCCTGTGTGTGTGTGTGTGTGTGTGTGTGTGTGTGTGTGTGCGTGTGTGTGTGTGTGTGGTATACATATCTGTGTGCAATGTGAGGGTGTATATTGAGAGAGGCTAATGTAATCTAGCCTTACAAGACAATTCTTGTTTTGTGTAAATATCTCTTTGCTGAGCTTGTCTTGGACAGGCTTTCTGCCATTTTAGACACTACTCTTTAAAAAACATTTTTAAAATGTATTCTTTGATAATTTCATATTATGAATACAATGTATTTCCATCATATCTATCTCTTTTTCTCTCTTCCAAGTTCTCCCAAAATTCCCCTACCCATCCACCTCCAAATTTCATGTCCTTTTTCTAACTGAAGGAAAATTGTGTGTATGTGTTCTTCCTTTATACAATACATCCTGACTGCAGCTTCTTTCCACTCCTCCCAGTCCTCCTCTCTTCCCAGATCCACTGCTCCTCCATTTCCCTTCAGAAAAAAAAAAAAAAAGCAAGCCTCCCAGGGATATCAACCGAACATAGCATCACAAGTTGCAATAAGACTAATCACAAACTCTCGTATCAGGGCTAGATGAGGCAACCCAGCAGGAGGAAAAGGGTCCTAAGAGTAGGCAAAAGAGTCGGAGACATCCCCTCTTCTATTGTCCCACAAAACCCCCAAGCCAAACAACTACAATGTATATGCAGAGGACATAGTATAGACCATTGCACACTCTGTGGTGCTCTTTCAGTCTCTGTGAGCTCCCATGAGACCTGCTTAGTTATTTCCGTGGGACTCATTCTGATTGAGTCCTCAATCCCTCTGGCTCTTCCACTCCTCCCTCTCCCTCTTCCACAGACTTCCCATACAAAGCTCCACTTAATAATGCTAGGCTGTGGCTCTCTGCATCTGCTCCCATCAGCTGCTGGAGGAAGCTCCTCTGATGAATGGGCTATCTGTGGATCTAGGAGTATAGCAGAACATCATTAGGAATCATTTCATTGACTGTGCACGCTTGGTGCTACTCTCGGTCTCCGCACCATCCAGCTCATTCCGGGCCATCATGTCCTCTTTTTTAAAACCACCTAGACCAATTAGCGTATGTGCTCGGGTGCTGTCCACTGAAGCTCTGACCTCTGTTACAGACCACAACCCTGAAGAAAACTGACTCTCCACCCACCTCCCTGCTGCCAATAGCACCTCAGCTATGGTAGGGCTTTGTGAGCCCCTCTCTCACCCATGCTTGGCTTGAGACTGGCTTGATCTTGTACATGTCTCACTTAGGCAAGCACAGGAACTGTGAGTTTGTACATGCAGGAGTCACCTCATGTCCCCAAACCAGAATGTTTCTTAATTCAGCTAAAAGCTGTTTGTTTGAGTTTCCAGGGCGGGTGCCAAATTATTGAGTCCTACCTAGGTCAAACATTCCTGCAACTACAAGATGCCCAGTGCTTCCCACAGGGTCATGTGTCACTGTGGATTCCCATTACCCAAGACAGTAAGTTAAATATGATCAAAGAGGAAAATAGATCAACATCAAAATGTAGATATCAGTGACTAATGAACTAAAATAATGGTAATGAATTAGGATAGATTCTCAGCTCCACCTGGGTGAAGCTAGAAGAGTGTACTTGTCCAGGACACTTGTGTCTCTTTAAGCCCTAGGGGCAGAAATGAGGCTGTCTTATAAAGAACTGGCCCCAGGTCCCAGATCTTTCTGCTACCCTGCAGACTGATAGCAGGCTTGCTTCCACTCTGTCCTTGCCCAATCCACCAGGCCACCTGAACTTGAACCATGATCATGCCCCAGGCAGAAGAGTTGTGTTTGTGCCCGGCCCCACCCCAAGAAGCCATGAGAAGTCAGGCAGGTTATTAAGTACCAAATCTCAAACCCGTGCCACTTCAGAGTAGCACCCCTACCCTCTGGAACCCCTGGCTCTGCCTCTGCTCTAAGGAAACTCAGATCAAGCCTCTCCCTTGCTGCTGGAGAGTTCTGTGCGTCCTGTTCTACTTTCAGGGTCCAGCTCAGGACCTTCCAGGGATCCTTCTCTCTGTGTCTGCCCCTCAAATTTTATCTTCACTACTAAGTATGCAGAGAAGCACATTCCAGATTTAATCCAACCCTTCAATTGCTATTTCCCCCAGCATGCCTCACCCAAATTATGTCAACATTGACTGGCCTAGGGACTGCTGACAGCTCGAATCTGCATTGTTACTTGAAGTCAAACAAGGAGCCAGCTGTTTCAACATTTCCATCCGCCTCTGTAGAAACAAACTAAGCAAAAGCAATGACTCAGAGCATGTTAAAAAGACAGAGCAGTGTTTGCTGTCCTTCCTCTTCTCACTTGGGTTAAACATCTGAGCACAGGCTTTGCCCTTCAAAGTCCTGTCTGGCTCCCGGCTAGTCCACTTCAGTGCTGCTTCATCCCAACGTGATAACGAGCTGCCTCCTTTACTCAGCTTCAAAGAGAAGGAACAAAATGCCTTTTTCCCCCCTTTGTAAAATTTCTCCCTTTGAGTTTTGTTTTTCCCTGGCGTCTGAGAGTTCCCAGGGAGAAACAATGCTGAAGGTTAGACAATCCAGCCTTAGCTATCAAAGCCCCTTCTCATTATCTGTGGCTTTTGCGTCACTCCCAACGGGCACTGCAGCTTCTGTCCTCTTCTCTGCATGTATTCCTACCCTGATGTCAGTCAGCTGCCAGCAGGGTCAGATATTGCACCCAAGGCTGTAAAGATTAGCAAGGCACCCAGACACCCTCCCTGATTGAGAGGTGGACAGAGTCACTTTCCCTTGGCAAGAACTCCCTGGGGGGTGTTACTGATCTACTTAGTCACGATTGTTCCCTAAGCTGAAGCTGGGAACTGCAATCGGTCTCTCCACCCAAAGGCATTGTGCTGGAATAGCCAACCCACTCTCCCTTGCTGCTGGCAACTATGTTGGCGGCTCAGTGCCTGGACTCCCACTGGGAACCATAGGCTCTTTGCCTCCTTAGAGCCTTCCATTCTGTCTCTATGACTAACAGCTTGTGTTGAGTTCTGATCTCTTAAACAACATTTTCAACATTAAGTGCTGATGGATATTAAACAAGCAGTGTCCAGCAGGAACCCTTTGCAGATAATTTTGATTTGGTGACTTTTTTAGCTTGTCTGGTTGGATCACAATCCTTGGCTTCTTAATAAAAAGAAAGAGAGAGAGAGAGAGAGGAGGGAGGGAAGGAGGGAGGGAAGGAGGGAGGGAAGGAGGGAGGGAGGGAGGGAAGGAGGGAGGGAGAAAGAAAGAAAGAAAGAAAGAAAGAAAGAAAGAAAGAAAGAAAGAAAGAAAGAAAAGAAGGAAGCAGTTTCCTGATCCACACTGCTGATAACATGCCAGGCCTCCGTTCCCCTGAGTCAATGAGATCCAGAGTAAGAAGAGCCAAAAAACTTGTGTCCCATAAATTTGGGTATGTTGTGTCTTCATTTTGATTGAATTCTAGAAAGTCTTTGACTTCTTCCTTTATTTCTCTCCTGACCCAGAGATCACTGAATAGAGAGTTGTTCAGTTTCCATGACAGTGTAGGCTGTCTGGTGTTTCTGCTGTTGTTGAAATCCAGCTTTAATCCAAGGGCAATCTGATAAGACACCAGGCATTATTTCAATTTCCTTGTATCTGTGGAGGCCTACTTTGTGACCAACTACATGGTCAGTTTTGAAGGAGGATCCACGAGGTGCTGAGAAGAAGATATATTCTTTTGTGTTTGGATGAAATGTTCTATAGATATCTGTTAGGTCCATTTGATTCCTAATGTCTGTTAGTTTCATTATTTCTCTGCTTAGTTTTTGTCTGGATGTCCTGCCAATTGGTGAGAGTGGGGTAAAAATGAGTAGAAATCTGCAACTGACAGGGGTGAGGAGGTGGGGGCGTCTCCAGGATGAGACAGAGACCTGGGATAAGGGAGGTGCCCAAGAATCAATGGGGGTGACCTTAGCTGTGGCTCACTGCATTGGGGATATGGAATCTGAAGAGGCCACCTCCTGTAGCCAAGCAGAAACTCCAGTGGAGAGATAGGGACACCAACACACCCACAAAACTTTCGACCCAAAATTTATCCTGTCTACAAGAAATACAGGGATGGGATGATCTTATTCCTCGTTGTGTTAAGGACACTGAAATTTGCTGTACTTTTAGGTAGGTCTTAGAAGGAAGATAATTCTAGAAATACAGTTTGCTCTCCAGCTATGCTTGGCAAGCCAAGGTTTGCCCCACAGAATGCCATCTGTATGAGTAAGTTAGAAGTATATAGAAGCAGAATTGTTTATTGATGTGAATGAGAAAGTCCAACTAATAATGGCTCCAAGTTTATATTCTAAATAGCATCGAGCCCAGGGCCTTGCAAATGCTAGGCACATGTACAGAGTTTTATTTACTGTTTGGGTCTCAACTTATACTATACTTAGCATTATAGCTGATAACCTGAGGAAAAAAAAGAAAGCAGGCATGGTGTCTCCTGCCATTAATTCTAGCACTCAGGAGCAGAGACATGCTGATCTCTCTTAGTTTGAGGCCATCCTGGTCTCCATAGAGAATGTCAGGCCAGCTAGAGCCTACATTAATAGTTCTAAACTTAACTGATCTGAAAGTCTCCAAAATTTTTCATTAGTCACACACAAGTCTTTAGAAGATTTCATTTTCCCTTTAGAATTATTGAGAAAAAGAGAAAGACCTCAAATTGACATTTTTTTTAGAATTTTTTTTTTTTTATGTATATGTGAGCACACTGTTGCTGTCTTCAGACACACAAGAAGAGGTCATCAGATCCCATTACAGATGGTTGTGAGCCCCATGTGGTTGCTGGGAAATGAACTCAGGACCTCTGGAAGAGCAGTCAGTGCTCTTAACCACTGAGCCATCTTTCCAGCCCCATCTAATTGACATATTAATACACAGGGCATTAGGTTTGGCTGTTTCCCTGCCCTGTGTCCTTGGTGACCAAACTCTGCCAATAGAGACCCCACGCTGCATTTCGCTGGGCCTGACAAGGCAACCTGAGTTTGTGACTCTTATATTTGTTATTTTAGAAATTACTTTATATGATTTTTATTACACAATCAACATATGCTTATTCAAAAGATATGAAAAGTACAGATAAGTAAAGTGAAATTCCCCACCAGCCTTCTCTGAATGTGGGACAATGGGGCATAGCTTTCTTATCTAGAAATACAGAGATTCCTGTTTGCTTTGTTTCTGGAATCAAGATCAGGTAACCTCTGTCTGCGGTAAGAGATGGAAATTAACTCTGGGACAAATCTTTGTCCTGTGATTGTCACTTGAGTGCCACAGTTTAGATAGGGCATCTCTGCCCTGATCCTCAGTTGATAAGGGCCGGTTATTTGAATCACAAAGCTGACTTTCTCTCCCAAGCCCTGTGTGGTGAGCACACGTTTAGGGAAGCCCAGCCTATGGGTACTGTGGGAAAACCCAATGTGCCCTACATATATGACTTTCTGAAGCAAAGCAAATCCAAATTGCTTGTTGGTGCACTGAGCGCTCTCCTCTTTAAGAAGAGTCAGTAGCATCCAGTGCCATGCATCTGAGACTTGGGCAGAGCTCACGACCAACAGTAGCCGAACACCGTTTTCTGCAGAACTGTGGTAGGTCAGTGTGTGTGTGTGTGTGTGTGTGTGTGTGTGTGTGTGTGTGTGGTGACAAAACACCATGAACAAAAAGCAAGTTAGGGAGGAAAGGGTTTTTATTCGGCTTACACTTCCACAGCACCGTTTATCAGTGAATGAAGTCTGGACACAAACTCAAACAGGGCAAGATCCTGGAGGCAGGAGCTGTTGCAGAGGCCATAGAGGAGTGCTGCTTACTGGCTTGCTTCCCATGGCTTGCTCGGCCTGCTTGCTTATAGAACCCAGGACCATAGGCCCAGGGTTGGCACTACCCACAATGGGTTGGGCCCTCCTCCATCAATCACCAATTAAGAAAATACCCTACAGCTGGATCTTTAGGTGGTATTTTCTCAATTAAGTTTCCCTCTTTTCTGATAACTATAGTGTGTCAAGGTGGCATAAGACCAGTCAGCAGGACTGACCCCTGTCAACTTGACACAAATGTATCACTATTAAGCCACCCCTTTTCTTCTTGTTCATCCCCAAGATCTCACATTAAAGGCAGATGACTATATATATATGCATATATATATTTGGTTTTTCGAGACAGGGTTTCGCTGTGTAGCCCTGGCTGTCCTGGAACTCACTCTGTAGACAAGGATGGCCTCAAACTCAGAAATCCACCTGCCTCTGCCTCTCAAGTGCTGGGATTAAAGGCGTGTGCCACCACCACCCTGCAGCAAATGACTTTAAAATTTCCATAATCGGTCTCTCTGGGCTGGTGTCCTGAGCAGACCTTGGGTGCAAGCTCTGCAGCCAGTCCCACAACACCCAGAGAAAGCTGCTGCACTCCCAGGTGCTCTAACAAGCCCAGGGTCACAGGATCACAGAATCACAGGATCATAGAAACAGCTTGACTCTGAGGAGTTCTGACATAACCAGGATCACAGGAAGGACAGACTCCAGTCAGATTTAG
>NW_022196895.1:3012073-3022002 GCF_008632895.1 Mastomys coucha | reverse complement strand
TTGTTGTTTTATATCAAACAACTTTTATAATACTCATTTTTATTGTTATAGTATTTTATAAATGTTAAAAAATATGACAAAAAATGATATTGTAGGTGTTGAAGGGGAGTCTCAGGGAGGAGTTGGGGTACAAAAGGAAAACAAGAATGTGAATTAATTCTATTTACTTAAAATATGCCTTTAAATGTTAACAAATTCAGATAAATTGAAATCATGTAACTTTTCTCATTATAATGCAATAAAACCTTTAAAAAATTTTCAGTCTCTTTAAATAAATATCCAATCTCTCTAAAAATCCAAAATCTCTTTTAAAAATTCAAAGTCTTTCAGCTGTGAGCTCCTGTAAATATCAAAATTAAATACCTTCTTCAAAAGGGAAGAACCAGTCACAATATGAATAGAGCAAAACCAAACTCCAATGGTATAAAAAACTTAATATTCAGTTACCTGGGAGTTGCTCGCGTCTCTAGCTCTGCCCTCTGCAAAACATGTGGCTTGTCTGCTAGGCTTCAACTTCCTTCATCCCACTGCTGTTCTATGTGGTCATCCCATGGTCTGGCATCTCCAGAATGCTCAGGTCTTCTGCTGCAACTGGGCTGCACTTTCACCAATGGCCTCTCACAGGCTCTCTTCGCGGTGCCAAGCCCCAGCTTCTCTGTATGACCCCTTCAGTCTTGGGCCTTTAATAGCCACTGAGGTTGCATCTTCTCCAATGGCTTCTCCTGGCCTCTCACAGGGCCAAGCCTCAGCTGCTTTCCATGAAGCCTTCATGCCTTCAAACCCAGTACCACCTGGGTGATTCTTAAACTACCAAGTTTGGCTGTCAGCACACGGTACAACCTTAGCCACTTCTGGACCACAGCTTCTGTGTGCTAACCCTGAAGAAACACTTCACAGGAGATTTCACCTCAGTGATGCTGGTCTCTTCTCAACCATTGCTAATTTCTTAGCTCCAACTAAATAGCACCAATTATCTCAGTAAAACAAAGGTTTTACTTCAATGTTGTTGGCCTTTTGTTAATTACAGCTGACTCTTCATCTCCAGAATAAGAGAATCTCAATGCCAAAGAGCAAATGGCCCTGGTAGTCTTTAAACTTTCCTCTGAAACTTCACAAGCCAGAACTCTATCATCTGTGCTACTCTCCACATTTTTATCTTCCAGTCTCCTACAGAACAGCCAACTGAGCTCTCAACACTCAACAACTTTTCTGGCCAAAGTTCCAAAGTCCTTCCACTAGTCCTCCCCCAAACATGGCCAGGTCTGTCACACCAATACCCCACTACACTGGTACTAACTTGTTTTAGTTAGGGTTTCTATTGCTGTGATGAAACACCAGGACCAGAGCAACTTGGGGAGGAAAAGGTTTATTAAGCTTACACTTCCACAGCACTGTTCATCATGAAAGGAAGTCAGGACAGGAACTCAAGCAGGGAAGGAACCTGGAGGCAAGAGCTGATACAGAAGTCATGGAGGAGAGCTGCTTAGCGGCTTGCTTCCTACGACTTGCTCAGCCTGCTTTCTTATAGAACCAAGAACCACCATCCCAGAGACAGAACTACCCACCATGGGCTGGGCCTTCCCCTATCAATTGCTAATTATTTTATGGAGGCATTTTCTCAAATAAGGCTCCCTTCTTTCAGATTTGTGTGTCAAGTTGACGTAAGACTAGCCAGCACAATTCTGTTCTTCCATTGGCCCTAATTAAAGGTTTTAAAATGATAAAATAGTCCTGTGTATAAACCAAGAGCGTTTTTAATGATCCAGAAAAATAGAGTAAAAGAAATTAAGGGCAGTTAAAACAGCTCAGTGGGTGAAGATGCCAGCTGCCAAGCCCACTGTTCACACTGTAGAAGCAGAGAATTGACTTTTGAAAGTTGTCCTCTGACCTCTACATGTGCACCCCAACTTCTACCCCACCTTACAAAACAAATGATTAAACAAATATCATAAAACATTTAAAGACATTAACTTTGAAAACTTAGAAGATAAGTTTTCAGCCATTTCTTAAATGTTCATTTTAAAATTATGTATTTTAACAAATAGTATAAGAGCTAAATGTACTGAAAAAAATGCATGAAGAGGAGCTGATTCCAGTTATTTTTAACTAAGTGTATTATAAAACGAGCCTAAGACCTCATCAGAGGTCAAGTTTTGCAAAGATATAAAAATTGAACTAGTGTTGGTGGGGCCATCTGTGGAGAACTCTGAAGCTGTGAGTCAGGGCCTCTGGAATGTTGGAGAGGACAGAATGGTGGTAATCAGTCTAGGGACCCAAAGGCATGCACTCAGAGAGCTGGTCCAAGTCTATTTTAGTTAGTGCACATGTCTCCAAAATGAAAAGTATTCTCCAAATGGTCAAATGGCATCTGAACTTCACGGGGCTGTGGCTCTTGGTTACAAGTATTTAAAAATTATTCAAATGTTAATAGACACTCTAGAATCTCCAAAATGGTAGAGCAATGTCAAATATTTTAAAAGCGTTTGTGATTTGAGCCTGGTGGTCTCCCTCACACAGAGAGTGCAGAGGTCATTTGAGCTATTAGCTGTCATGGCTGTGGGAAGCACTGACTATACAGACAATGTAAGAGCCATCTAGGCTATTAGGTATCTCCAATTCTGTTTGTGGGAGTTTGATATAGCCTGGTCCTATACATAATGCTGATCACGAGCCTATTAATCACTTCCAATTTCTAGTTTTCTAGAGTGGAGAACAGGTTTTACAACTTTGTCACTGGAAAGACAATCCTGAGTGCTTATTATTCCTGATTTCTCTAGAGATCTGTGAGCACAGGCACCTTTGTGCTGTGCTTCCAACAAAGGGAAACTTGATGAGCCTAGGCTTGGAGGAAGGGAAAGAGGTGGTACTGAGAGGCCCCTTATGTCTAAAGTGACCTTGGACCTTAGAAAGTCACTTCACCTCATTGACTCCACTCCTCCTCAATAAAACAGGGATGATATTGATGCAAAGTGTATGTGCAGTGCAAATGTTGACAGAGATAATGCTCATGAAAGTATTCTGGAAGCTAAAGTACTGTGCAAATGCTAGTCCCTTCTCTCCAGGGATTACAAGCACTGGGTTGTCATTCCCTTCCTCTGGACAGTGTACCTTTCCAAGTCCCTCACCCAACCCCAACACCACTGCTTCTGAAATGAGAAATGTTTTTACATTATCATTTGGAAAACGATACGAACTCTATAATGAGGCAGCTGGTGTTTTAGAGGATGCTTGAGAATAGCATCTTGGCTGGGGAACTCCTATGAGAAAGGATAATCTTATGCATTTCATATTTTGTTTTCACTACCTCTAAGTTCAGAGACAATTGCTCTCACAGCTTGTTCAAACACAGAAATGTTATGTGACCTTTTCCTTTTAATCCCAGGTGTGGGATATGGGACTGCTACAGATTGTCCACAGCAGCTGATTATGATTGTCTCCTGCTCTGGCAGGGGTGTGATTCTGTCAGCTGAAGACAGTTTACATTTGGAATTCTGGTGACTTTTCAGAGGGTATATAAATTTCAGAGCCCTGAGAAAGGCAGCTGCTGCAGCTCCTGCTGCTGGATTGCTGGACTGCTGGATTGTAGGACTGACAAGGATAAAATTTGCTCCCAGAACTCAACACCCCTAATCAGCAGGATCCAATCAGGGGTAAGCATTATCATGACGTACTTCCTGCCTGTGTACCTCCCACCTACATCCAGTCTGGGGCAAGCACACATCCTAATGTATTTGCTTGTCTATATAACATCTACACACACACACACACACACACACACACACATCCAATCAAGCACACTTCATGCAAACAAACTTGTTTAGAAGAGAGTGAAAACTTATGGTTTGTTATTTCCAGCATTTCAGGAAATTTCTGTTCTTGGACAAGACAAGGGGCTTACAGGTTGGAGGCATTATTGTTTCATGGATCTCTTAGGCATTATAACTAAACTTAAGACAAAACTTTGGCTTTCTCACACACACACACACACACACACACACACACACACACACCAGGTTATTGCAGCTCTGGGCTCAGGAAAGACAGACTTAGGGCAGCTAGGCAGGAATGAAATAGAACAGAGCAAGGCTAGCCAATGGTCAGCATATATCCATCCTAATCCCTAGGAAGGAACAGAACTCCAGTCCTGAGCCTCAGGTTTGCTCCAGGGTGATCAAAGGAGCTGTCTTAAGGCCATCCAGGGGTGTAAGGTTCCTTGTGGTGGGGTAGCCTGGAATCTATAGGACTTTTACTTCCTGAGTCTCCTCTTTACAACTCTCCTCTTCTTTTCTTCACTGTATAACAATCAGGATCACTAATCCATCCTAGACTAAATCACATACAAAGTCCTTCCAAGTAGTGACTTCATTCCTGCGAAACACTGCAGCAACTTGAATAAGAAACGTTCCCTGTAGTCCCTGGCATTTGAACCATTGGACTCTTGGTGGTGGTGGCACTGTTTGGGGAGCTTTAGGTGGTGCCACTCTATGTGACAAAGTATATCACTAAGGGCTGCCATTCAAGATGTAAGCTCTCAGCTTCCTGTCCCTACCACAGTGCCTGCGCATGCTTCCATGTTTCTGTTCCACTACCATGTATTCATAACCCTTTAGAATCGTTGGCCCAAAACACTCTTCCTTTTCAAAGTTAGCCCAGTCGCAATATTTTATCCCAGCCACAGAAAAGTAGCTAATGCAGAACACCAGAGCCTTGAACTGTGTCTCTTGTCTCCTTGGTTCTGAAAAGTTAAGGGAGTTTTGAGTGGTGGCTGAAGGGAAGGAAAGTTTTCACTTCTAAACTTTAGACATATTGCTGGTGTGTCATGAGGACTCAATGGACACGCACCGACAAGCTCGGAAGAACGCCCACCCTCAGTGCGCAGAGTGGAAGAAGATCTCACAGGATCAGAATGTGGTAGTCTCTCGGCCTTCACTGCTGGAAACCACCCAAGAAATTCCATAAAAGTCGATCACTTACTCTAAAAATGGAGGTGTTCTATTTATAATTTTATGAAAGAAATTAATGACTTGGAGCATCTGATCATTATAATTATTATGTAATCTGAGATCATTATGACATGGACCTTTTGGCTGAGAATTGAGAGTCCTCTGTAAAAATCTTTGAGAAGTTAAAATTTCCATTGTTTGTATCCCAGACAATTCTTAGATGGTTCTATCCTTAGACAGTTCTTAGATGGAGGGAGCTCATTTAACTGTGGCTACAGCACCTCTGACAGTATTTGTAATTTTGGAGCTGAGTCCTGCTTTGGGGCTCAGCATAATCTAACTAAACAGAATGATACAGCAGACATGTCCTTCTTGGGGGAAGGGATGCTATTGCCTGGGAGTGGTTTTGTTCAGTTAATTATGCAGCTAGAATGAGATTTTCCTTCCTGTTGGGGAGAATGGCTTTTCTCAGTTGGACAATGATAAAACTACCATAAGACAGGAAGGATGTAGTAGTATCACGTGCTAAGACGGGGAAATCAGGAAAGTTACATGTTGTCACATGGTGGTGGCACACACGTTTAATCTCAGCACGAAGGAGACAGAAGCAGGTGACTCTCGAGTTCAAGGTCAGCCTGCTCTACAGAGTGAGTTTCAGGACAGCCAAGGCTACATACAGAACTCCTGTTTGGAAAAAATAATAGTTACATATTTTCCAGATCTGTCATGTTTGGATTTAGTTCCATGGCAACAGCAACACATGAATTACCACCATTTTCAGTATATAGTTCTGTTCTCAATCAAAAGGAGACAGCACTAGGGTGTCACTCAGTAGTACAGCATGTGTCTGTGTTCAATCCCCAGCAACAAACAGAAAAACATGAAAAAAAAGGAGACACCTAGGATTTCTGATCCCAACTTGAGCAAGAGTGCCTTTAGTAATGGCAGGAGCAGAGCTGGCGGGCAAGGCAACCCGCTCAACCATTGCCACCACAATAGTCTCCACAGATAGTCTTCACAAAGGGCAAGTGTTATTGATAATATAATTAGACAATTGGGAGCATCCATGATCTTCTTGGGTCTTCCAGACCTCCATGTGCCCTCCGAGAACCCTGTCCTTTGGGGACATTAGGAAAGCTCCATTCTGCAGTGTGATAGATAAATTGAGGCTTTTATCTCTGGTGATCATATCATCCCTAGCTATTCCTCCATCCTCCCCCTCCCAAGCAGGGAGATCAGGTATGTTGTAGAATATGATTCTCTGAACAAAAGAGCCAGAGCCACGAGCTGGGCAGTGGTGGCACATACCTTTAATCCCAGCACTTGGGAGGCAGAGGCAGGTAGATTTCTGAGTTTGAGGCCAGCCTGGTCTACAGAGTGAGTTCTAGGACAGCCAAGGCTACCCAGAGAAACCCTGTCTTGAAAAAAAAAAAGAAAGAAAGAAAGGAAGGAAGGAAGAAAGGAAGGAAGAAAGGAAGAAAGGAAAGAGCCAGAGCCACATTCTTGATCAGATCATCCGTGTATGCTCACAAGAGTCCATTACTAGTTTGTTCACTGTCTGTTGATGTCTCCTCAGTGAAAGGGCACATAGGGTTATCTGACCCTCATCAGAAATTCCAACTGCTTTTCTCAGCCATTTGCATGCAATTCTGTCCTAGTTTCATATGGCTTTGGTGTCTCAGGACATGTTAGAGTATATTGGCATGGGGAACGTACTAGAAGGGTCTCTATCTATGCAGCCACAGGAGCATTGCCATCCACTCCAGGTGAAAACTTGTAGAAAGGCAGCTTTAGGGTCACCCACACTCCTGTAAGCAGCCCTCACCCATTTCCATAAGTGAGACCAACAATCTCATTGTTTCCCAGAGTCAACTTCAGTGGAATTACACTTTGCTTTGTGGTTGGGACCTTATAAGAAGGGGATATATGCCGTTTACATCTCTCAAGGGAAGGAATCCTCAAAACAGAATGGTGTGAAAGCTTTAAGTTGTTTTATTCTCTTTTTTTTTGTTTTATTTCTAATATAAATGTTTAATTTAGCACTCCCATGGGCCAAGTGATAAATATCCAGGACCCAGAATCAAGTTTAGCCTCCAGACCTCTCTGTCATACACACACACACACACACACACACACACACACACCATGTGGGGCATATCACATTTGAGGATGACTGAGGGCCTGGGATCGTGAGTCAGTTCCACAGGCATCTGCATGTCCCTCCTCCTGTGATCCAGATCTACCCAGCACTTGGGTGACCCTGGCCATCTTGATGGGCTGCTGCATGACTCACATCCATGATGGCATCGATCCTGCTGAGAGCAAAGGCTTGACTCTTAATCATACCTTGGTCTTCCTTGGCTCCTTGACGCTTGCCTTACTTGGTCTTTCTGGCTCAGTCACCAGACAGCTTATTAAATAGCACAGCCTACAGCTCGGGCGTCTCCAAGGGTTCAAGGAGCTGCATGCCAGAAAATGAAGGTAAGGACTAAAGGTATGCTTTAACACAACTTTGCAGTTGTTCTACAACTCTAAAATTTCCAAGTTTGCTTTAAAAGTAATAGGGAGCATTTATGTAAAATCAGGATACTACAGTGAGGGAAATCTGATCAGTGTTTGGCCAGGATGGTCATGAGGAGAAATGATCTGCAAAGGGCAGATGGTGAGGTGAGAAAGGCCCATCCACATCTCTATGGTTACATGGTTATGCGTACTTAGCAAAGTTGATCAAATACTTTGAATTGTGAGGATTTTGTTGTATATATAATGCATTCATAGTAGCATAGGAAGTCTCAGGGAGGCACCTCAAGTCTTCTACACTGTTGTGTGAGTTGCTGCAGGAAATTATCTAAGTAACATGACAGAGAATATTTTGAGGATGAGATCATCAAGGCGGCGACTATAAGATTCCAGGACCACAGTCTGACGAAGAACTGCTGGGCTGAAGTAGCAGTAAGTGGTGAGCTCAAGCCACAGTGGAGCAGGCAGACAGCAATGAGGCAGAGAGCAGCCCTAGAGCACACCATCCATCATCCACTGCTAGAGTCCAGCCACAGGAGGCAGGAGTAGAACCACTGCCTTACGGGGAAGAGTTGACTCAGATGGGGGCGGGGAGAACTGACCTGCTGCTGAAGGGAAGTGACACATAGACATCTGTCAGATCTCGGGACCTTCCTATCTAGTTCATTCTACAGTTTTTAGGTCTTCAGAGCTCACTTGACCATATTTGCTTACATTGTAGTATGTCTTCAATAAACAAAATATTTTTTGATTTGAAGTATATGCCATAAATCTTAGAGAGTAATAGCAAATTGCTCATCATCTTCCAGACTTGTGCTACACCTTTAGACCCACGTTTAGAGAAAACAAATCTCCCCAAGCTAGACACTAATTATGCTTATTCTTTTTAATTTAATAATTTGAGGTCCTAGGTTTCAGGCTTCTCTGTCTCCCAGAGTGCCTACAGAGTTCCTATCTGAAGTGAAATAATTGAGTCTTGATTTACTGGGCCTTGGCAGGATCTTATTTGCTTGATGTGGTGGCCATTTCTCAAGGAAGAACAGATTTTTTAAAAACCCACAAAGTTATTATCTTAGAGGTTTTCCTAGAAAATGAAACACCTCAAAGGTCTCTTTCACATCTGTCAACTAACAAAATGGATTCAGACACACAGGATTAAGGGTGCCACTCCTCTGTGAAGGCAGAGTGGTGCTCTAGCTGCTGGGCTTCTGTGTTAGGGCTCTGATCCCCATCTAATCCCCACAGGCAACAGTTCCATAAAAGCCAATTTGCAGTTAAGGTGTTACTGTCCCTAGGAGAGGTGACACTTTAAACAGCTTGCAAGTTGTTTTTGACTAGGATTATGTTTAAAATTCTCTCTGAGAAGAGATTTGAGAAGGAAATAGCCATTGAAGAAGGCTGAGAGAAAAAATACCAAAAGCTGGGATCCTGAGTTCTCCCACATGTTCCCACAATTCTTTCTGGTTCTTGCCCCTCCCCATCTCTCAATGCTTTCATTTGGTCCTCTGTCTGCCAAATCCTCAGGCAGAACCTCTGACAGGCAATTTCCCACTAGTGAGCATCCATATGAATAGCCACACAAATGAGGAGGTGTGGAGACTCTTGAGAGTCTGTAACGCAGACGTGCCTGATGTCTCTAACTTCTGACTTCACTTCCTGTCTCACTGAAATGTGAGCAGTCTCAACTTCCAGCATCTGTGATCAATACAAGTCAAGGATTATTTATTGTGAATAATGATTAACTTTTATTGGGTATCTAATTTGTGTCAGGTACTTTGATCTTAGCTTAAACAAAAATAGACAGATGTGCATATACATCTGCAAGAACAATAAACCGTTTTCAAAGACAACAGAGCAAAACCATATTTAAAAGAAATGCTATCCTCAAGAAATCTCAGTTCTTGGGGTCTCTCCAACAGTGCAGAAAAATGTTGGAAATATTATGCAGAAGCTATAGCTTATCATGTTCCTGAAGCTTTCAATTATAAAATTGTATGTGTGTGTGTGTCTGTGTTTGTGTGTGTGTTTGTGTGTGTGTGTGTTTGTGTGTGTGTGTGTGTGTGTGTGTGTTTCCCAAACAGCTCATTAATGTGTTTTTCAAAACTGGGAAACAAGGGAACATCAGGTAAATCTCACATGTAAACTTAGGCCTTGATCTCAGCAACATACACTGAGTTCAGAACTTGAGTTTCTCTGAGTTTTAAGGATTCCAGGCACAGCTAAGGCAAGAGCTTAGGTGACCAAATGGGAGGGTCTAGAGCACAATATTCTATAAATAAACTATAAAACACTACAAAACTATAATTTTTAAAAAGAATTATATCTAAGGAAAAGTGTGATGGCATCTGTAGTTTAATTCGAAATACGTCAGAAAGAAGGTAGTCAACAGAAGGGTGGCTGGGCGGCTGGGCGGCTGGGTGGCTGGGCGACTGGGTGGCTGGGGGCTGGGTAGCTGGGTAGCTGGAT
>NW_022196895.1:3006805-3011928 GCF_008632895.1 Mastomys coucha | reverse complement strand
CTGGGCGGCTGGGTGGCTGGGTGGGTGATGACTGGACTGGTGGATGGATAGCTGGATGGGTGGGTGTGTGGGTGATGACTGGGTGGGTGGTGGCTGGATGGGTGGGTGACACCTGGATGGCTGTACTCACAAAACAGAAAATGTAGTGAAATGGTTAATGTAGAAGTCAAGCTATAGGAACATACCTGATTATTAGAAGATTTTTTTTGACTTTGCTATAAGTTTGACAATTGACAAAGTGGACAAGTATATAGTTAGAGCAATAGAATCTTTTTTGTATATGTTTCTTTCTTTTTAAAATGTTATTTATTTATTTTTATTTATACAAGTATACTGTAGCTATCTTCAGCTAGACACCAGAAGAATACATCAGATCCCATTACAGATGGTTGTGAGCCACCATGTGGTTGCTGGGAATTGAACTCAGGACCTCTTAGAGTCAGTGCTCTTAACCACTGAGCCATCTCTCCAGCCCCGAGCAATAGAATCTTTAGTGAGAACTTTATTGTCTGTTTATTTGTGATAGGGTCTTAGTATGTAGTCCTGGTTGATGTGGAACTGACTATGTAGACCAAGTAGACCTTGAACTCCTGATCTTCTGACTTTGTCTCCTGGGTGCTATAAACATGTTGTTGTGTGCCTTTATGTTTGTCTCATTTTTTTTATTGAGAGGAGCCCAGAAACATGTCCATGAATATATGAAAATTTTGTGTCTGACAGTAGTATAAAAGAATTTTGATTAACAAATGGTAGTGGGAAAATTAGATTTCAACCTTACCATGTGGCCTGTTTCTTTGATGTCGGATCCAGGTCTGTTTTTCCTTATTATAACCTCAGAGCCTTGTGCTTGCTGGTAGACAACTGATATTTGTTGAATGAAGATTTGGGTCCTGGAAGATACATTGGGGCTATAGGACTCCTGGCATCTGTGTTGCTGTCAAGGACTTGAGGAAAGACCACACAGCTGAACCCTGAACCCAGCTCTTCCCTGTTCTTTGTCAGCCAGGCTGAAGCAACTGTTCTGACCACTGAGTATTGACAGCCGATTAGAAAACATAATAGAATAGTGGGGACTATGTGGTTGCTATAAACTTCACTCAGTGGCTGGCAGAGCTTTCTTGTTTATGATCAAAGCCTGCAGGACAAAGTTTATGGTTGCATGTACTTCCTAAGGCTACACTTAATGAAATGAGGGAGCAGTATTTGAGGAATGGGGGAAAACAATAATGTAGGAAATAAATGATTTAATCAAAGTACAGAATATATATATATATATATATAAAACATATGTATGCATTTTTATTGCTTTAAGTTTTATTGCATTATGATGAGAAAAGATACATAATTTCAATTTATCTGAATTTGTTAACATTTAAAAACATATTTTAAGTAAATAGAATTATATCACATTCTTCTTTCCCTTTTGTACCCCAACTCCTCCCAGGACCCACCTTCAATACCTACCATACCTTTCATTATTTTTGTATTTCATCATATTCTTTAAAATTTATAAAATATTGTAACAATAAAAATGAGTATTATAAAAGTTGTTTGATATAAAACAATAATCAATTGAACAGTCTTATGTAGATGCTTATCTACAGCAATACTGAAAATACTCAATATAAATATATTTCTAAATATAAATTTTAAATAACTCCAAACATATTAACTGTATATTTTAAAATAATACATCACTACTAGTTTTTTTAAATGAACATAAATAGATAGTCTTTTTGTTTGTTTGGTTGGTTGGTTTTGTTTTTAGTAGAGCTTAAAATCTTAGCTCTTACTGTGGTACAAGCCAAAAGTAAGAACAATTTTTAGACATTGGAGTTCATTGTAATAAGGCTGTACTTCAATGACCCTCACATCACCAAAGGATTTTTCCTCCATAATAGCTAAGCTAAGAGTTGACAGTTCTGCTGTGCCAAGGAGTGAATTGTAGGCATAATTTTTGGATACAGATGTCCTGTTATGGTCAAAGCTATTTTATTTGAGTGAGTAAATTTATTCTCAGCCCACAGAGAACAGGTTACATTCACTTAAGAAATGGTGTGTGGGGGCTGGTGAGATGACTCAGCAGGTAAGAGCACCGACTGCTCTTCAGGTCATGAGTTCAAATCCCAGCAACCACATGGTGGCTCACAACCACCTGTAATGAGTTTTGACGCCCTCTTCTGTTGTGTCTGAAGACAGCTCCAGTATTCTTACATATAATAAATAAATAAATCTTAAAAAAAAAAAAAAGAAAGAAATGGTATGTGTATTAAGATGGTCTATCCATGAAGTCATTCACCAACTGTTTCAATGAACAATGGTTCTGCTTGGAGGGTGGCACAGACATTAGGTGAGGGTAAGAATCTAGTTCATTAGCTGTGATAATTTGGAAAAGCATTCATCTCAGAGAAAGAGTAGCTTATAAAGTCCTCTTCTTCAAACTTGATACAATAGTTACAAACTTCAAGCAAAGCATTCAGTCTCACTCTTTGTTGTTCTCTCACAAGCAACTTCCCAAGTTAATTGTCTATGTTTCTTTTGGCTGTATAAATATTTTTGAAATATGTAAGCTGTTCTGAAAACCATAGTATAGTGTAAAAACATCAAATAAACAGTCCTACTAATAGAGAGGCTGAAATAGGAGAAGAATGATTTCAAGACCATTATGTGGTTTATGTATGCATTATAGATAGATGTAAATATGTTATGTGTGTTAAGTGTACATGTATACTTATGTATAGAAAAATAACAAAGAATTTTACCTGATGAACTTAAGCAGATCTTATACATATTTTCCTTACAGCCCTGAAGAAGGAGAGCAAGTTATTTCACAGTCAAATTTGGCAAAGGAACTCTGAACCACTTTCACATATTGACTCAGAGGTTTTAGTAGTCAGGGTACATCCTGCACTTTGATTCTGGTAAGTCACGTGCTCATTCTCAGCACACCAGTGAAGAAACGAGAGAACTGCATTTGAATTATAGATCCTGTGCTTGGAGGTTACATTTTCACTGCTAAATCAATCAGAGCGTGTTCTTAGCTCAAGAACATCATAAACGCAAGCTTTCCACAAGGCTGATCTGAATGAAAAGCTGTCTTCCTTCTAGTGGTTTACTAGTTCCCCAGTGGTTTAGTTCTTCCATGTTGTGAGCTTTAGATTAGCCAACTGCAAACGCACAAATGAGTTTCAGAAATACCAATCATATCCATCCTAATGCTGTGAATAAAAGATTTGATGCCGGGGCTGGAGAGCAGTGACTGCTCTTCCAGAGGTCCTGAGTTCAATTCCCAGCAACCACACTGTGGCTCACAATCATCTACAGTGGGATCTGATGCCCTCGTCTGGTATATCTGAAGAGAGTGACAGTGTACTCACAACATAAAATAAGTAAATAAATCTTTTTTTAAAAAAATATTTGATGCCTAATAGGTTCCTTTACCAACCAGCTATTGGGAGCCCATCTTTCTGCCAGTGCTGCTCAATTTTTAACCATAAGTGATATATTTACAGTTTAATGGTCTTGAAAAAGACAGGATCCTTACAAATGTATACACTTGGTACCCCCTTATCCATGGATTTACAATTCTCCTTTGGCCAACTGGCATCTGAAACTATTAAATGGAAAATCTGATAATAAACAACTCATATGTTTGGAACTGCAGGCCATTCTGATGCCCTCCTGCTGTCTCTCCCTTGTCCTGGACGTCCACAGTGTATATATGTGGAGGGAAAACAGGGTATAGCTAAGGGTTGGTGCTATCGGATTGCAGGCATTCACTGGAGTGGCTGGGACAGGTACTCCTCAGACAAGGAAGACTGCTGTGCCTCTTGGTTCCTTTCCGTATTTTATACCTAGCATGACGTAGAGTTGTCCTGATGAGCCTTGACGAAGACAGACATGTTCCAACGTGACTACTATTAGGACAAGGGAGGGTTTGCCTTCTTGATTTCAACTTTAAAGACTTTTATTCTGAATCTATCATTAAGATGCATGCGATAAAATATGAGGCACACACTTCAGGACCTTCATAATAAGACAGACATCTTGTGGAATGACAATGATAACCAGAACTGAAGGGCAATGGGTACTGGTGACCAGACAGCTTTCAAGGTGCCAAGTGGTCGTTGACATTAGGATACACATCTGGGGGCTGGAGAGATGGCTTTTCGGTTAAGGACATATACTGCTCTTGCAGATGACCCAAGTTCAGTTCCCAGCACTCATGCCAGGCAGCTCACATGATTAGCATAATGAAATCTGCCCTCCTACTGTCTCATCTATAGTGACCTGTTACCAACCCCAGCTCTAGGGGAGCCGGGGCCTCGGGTATATATCTATATGTATGTCACCAACCCCAGCTCTAGGGGAGCCGGGGCCTCGGGTATATATCTATATGTATGTTACCAACCCCAGCTCTAGGGGAGCCGGGGCCTCGGGTATATATCTATGTGTATTCATGTTTGGTTAGAAACAAAAGGTAAAAACAACATCATCAACAACAAAACACTTGGAAAAAGCCATAACTGTTAGTTAAACAGTAGGTGGTCCCTGTTGGAGCACAGTCACAGAAAATTAAATTCGCATTCTTTGCATTTGAGTGGAGGGGCCCAGTTAGTCACCTGGGTTTGTTTTTAGTTTCAGGTAAAGAGGAGGACAGTTGGTGAAAGAGCATCAGCTGCTGGTTTTTACTATGTGAAAACTCAAGTCTTTGCAGAAATAAACACCACATGTCCTGCAATGTTAGTACGGAGAGTGTTGTGATGTGCTACTACACATATTCACACACATGGTAGAAGGAAAGAACTGACTACCCAAACCTAGTGGGGGTTTCCTTACACTCGTCAGAGCTGGTGTGCAGCAGTAAACCTCCCTCCCGCTCACATGGGGGCGTGGCCACTGGGGGCGTGGCCACTGGGCGTGGCCACTCACAGAACAGCAAAGGTAAGGTGCTAGAATGCCTTAATGGAAATCTCACCTTTGCACTTTGTTGCTGTTTCCTGAAATAATTTGGAAGATGCTCAGAAAACATTTATAATCTGAGTTCTATTGCCAGAATCCACATGGTGGAAGAGAATCAATGACTCTGAAGTCACAGAGGTACTGCAGCAAGCGGGGGGGGG
>NW_022196895.1:3004963-3006770 GCF_008632895.1 Mastomys coucha | reverse complement strand
GGGGGATACACACACTAAGTAAAGAAATGAGAGGAACTGGTTTCCCAAATGTCCACTTCCACGCTGGGATGGCATCACTTACATAGAACTTGCTCTGGTGATTTGGAATTATAATGACCCCATCCTAAAACAGGACTCCCTCGACAGGAAGCTGTCTCCAGTTGTATCCCATCACCTCTTGAGTAGAGCACAGTAATTAGGAAGCATTCATTGAATTCCAGTCTCACTTAATAGAGATGATTCATTGCACATGAGAGAGCCAAAGTATTGAGCTAAATAAGCATTTTTGGAAAATAAGTAACATTTTCCAGGGTGATAACTAGCAATTAGACAAAAACTGTGGCCAATTAAATATGGCAAATTGAAAGCTGGGCATGGTGGCACATGCCTTTAATCCCAGCACTTGGGAGGCAGAGGCAGGCGGATTTGTGAGTTCGAGACCAGCCTGGTCTACAGAGTGAGTTCCAGGACAACCAGGGCTACACAGAGAAATCCTGTCTCGAAAAAAAAAAAAACAAACAAACAAAAAAAGGCAAATGGAGGGTGGAGACACAGCTTAGTAGCAGAGCGCTTCCCTGACACGGGTCTTGAAATCGATCTCCAGTACTGCAAAAAAGGAAAACAATGCAGACTGAATGTTTACATTTGTCTTTGATCCCCTGACTTTCCATGAAAATGACAGTTAATACATACAAAAGTCTGAAACACACAAGTGCAAGAAAACCTGAAGGAAACCACAACCAACAAGACAGCAACATTCTGGAAAATGCCAAGTCCTATGCTGGCAGAGCCAAAAGTTAAAAATTCAGTCTGTATTCTACATACAACACCCAAAACCCAGGACTTGTAGATACCAGGAGGGACAGGGCAAGGTAGAGTGGAAAATAGGAAAGTTTAGTTGAAGTTTCTATAGAGACCTTTTGAAATACAATCTCCCTCAAACAGAAATGCCAAAAGTTTGCAGCATCCTAGCACAATCAAAGGAAGGAAGCTTCGTGTCTGCGTAGGCTGAGTCAGAGAGGCTGAGGGACAGCAGATGGCTGAAGCGAAGGCTGCCTGGCCTCCCTGAAAACTCCAAGTAAACCACAAACTGAGTGTTGAGATCATCCAACACAACTCAGTTAAAAGAAAAGAGAAAAAGATTTAAAAAAAAAAAAACCTGATAGCAGGATGTATATTAACTCAACAATAAATTAAGAGTTCACCTCTGTGGAAAACAGCCAATCCAAAGAATGTTGTTAGAGACATTTAGATCAGAGCAATCTACAGATTCAGTGCAATACCTATTGAAATACCAAGTTATTCCACAGAAACATATATATTGAAAAATCCTTACATGGGCACGAAGCACAAAAGACCTTCAAACAGGCATAGCCTTCTTAAGCAGAAAGAGCACACACAGCTGGGAGTTAACACCTGTCGAACAGTAGTACTTGACTTCAAAACATACTTCGGAGTTACAGCGTCCAAAACACCATGGAACTAGGATCAAAAGAGACACAGCGGCCAATGAACAAGAACAGGATAAAGCCACACATCCAACTGATCTTTTGTGCCAAGAACACACAGCAGAGACCATGGAAAACTGGATATTTATGTGCAGAAGAATGAAATGAAACTATCTCACAGCATACACAAAAATAAAATCAAAATGGAATAAACACTTCAATGTAAAACTCAAACCGTGAACCTATTGGAAGACAAACTTGAGGCCCCAGGGAAGGGGAAAACCCTGTGGGGGCTGGGGGAGAAGGAGGAGCACCTCTCAGAGGCAAGGGGGAAGGGAGCTGGGGAGAAGGAGGAGCAC
>NW_022196895.1:2937737-2999556 GCF_008632895.1 Mastomys coucha | reverse complement strand
ACCTCTCAGAGGCAAGGGGGAAGGGGGCTGGGGAGAAGGAGGAGCACCTCTCAGAGGCAAGGGGGAAGAGTAACGGGATGAAGTACTGCATGGTAGGGACCGGGAGGAGGGACAATGGCTGGAATGTAAATAAATAAAATAATTAATAAAAATAAATAAATAAAAGACATTTTGGGCTAGAAAGATGGCTCAGCAGTTAAAACCACTGACTGCTCTTTCAGAGGTCTGGAGTTTAATTCTCAACAATCATATGGTGGCTCACGACCATATGTAATGGAATCTGATTCCTTCTTCTGGTATACATGAAGACAGAGCACTTATATAAATAAGAGAAATAAGTATTTTAAAAAGCCATTTCATATGAAATATAAAACACATATTCCTTAACCACTGTGCCATCTCTCCAGCCCCTTCTAAAACACATATTCTTAGTACTGTGGGCTGGAGAGATGGCTCAGCGTTGAGAGCACTCACTGCTCTTCCAGAGGTCCTGAGTTCATTCCTAGTTAACCACATGGTGACTCAAACAATCATCAGTAATGGAACCTAATGCCTTTTCTGGTGTGTCTGAAGACAGCTACAGTGTATTCATATACATAAAATAAATAAATCTTTAAAAAAAAAGAGTAGTGCCATTCCATACAGTTTGTTATGATAGATCCTCCCGAACTTTTTATGCATGGGTGTATTGACTGCATGTATGTCCATGCACCATGTGCATGCAGTGCCTGAGGAGGCCAGAAGAGGGAGCACGATCCCCTGGAACAAGAGTTGCAGATGGGTGTGAGCCTCCATGTTGGTGACAGGAATCAAACCTGGGTCCTCTGGCGGAACTCCAGGTCTCTTAACCACTAAGCCATCTTTCCAGCCCCCCTTCAAACTTTTAAATTTATAATTACTCTAGAATACAGTCCAATTTAAGTGGATTCATTACATAAAATTACATTTTGCAAACTTATTTCTGAAAGATAAAATTTAAGCTTGAAGTTGCAGGAGCAACTTGAAACAATAACTGACTTATTGTATTTCATGATTTTATGGGACAGGAATTTTAGCAGGCCTCATCTGGTTGACTTTCCTGCTGTGAGAGTGCCAATTGAGATTACTTACAATTGAGATCTCTTACTTACTGAGATTACTTACAACATAATGGATAATGTTGGTCTGCATGTCCAAAATGGCTTCCTTAGCAACTCTGATCCCTAGGTAGGAATGGCTGGAGGGCTGAGATCATCTGAGACTACTGCCTGGAGTGTCCACACATGACCTTGCTAGTATTGTGCTTGATGTGCCAGTCAGAACAAAAGGAGTATTCCAAAAGATCGAAGTTGATACTGCAAGCTGTCTTTACTATGAGTTTAAGATACAACGAAGTTGCCAGGTGGTGGTGGCGCACGCCTTTAATCCCAGCACTTGGGAGGCAGAGGCAGGCGGATTTCTGAGTTTGAGGCCAGCCTGGTCTATAGAGTGAGTTCCAGGTTAGCCAAAGCTACACAGAGAAACCCTGTCTCGAAAAAATCAAAAAAAAAAAAAAGATACAACGAAGTGTTACACTTCTTCCATGTTCAGTAAGAGTCAAGGGGCAAGCTTAGATCCTAGTAAAGAATCACACAAAGATGAGAATTCCTGGAGGCCTGATTCATTGGAGGGCCATTACTGAAGACTAACTTAACCATTATAGATAAAGATATCATTCATGTTTTCCTTAAGATGTTATGTTGAAGTCACAAACTCAAAGAAATTTATTATTTCACTAAAAATACTGTATTATGGGGAGTGGAGGAAGCCCTGGGTGAATGTGAGTTTCTAAAAAGGACATCCAAGCTCCAGACCCATAGAAATTTGCAAAGCTTCTCCTGGGTCAGGCTCAGGGACCTGGCAAAGGGTTCCTTTGGTGCCCGTGCCCGTGCCAAGGCTGACAGAGTTTACAGAGAGCGGCTTCCTCCCTGACTGAGCCAGCAAACCCCTCCTTCTCCTGCTGTACCAATGAGGGCACTGTCAGAGAGCACAGCGGAACCACTCTCAGCTTGTCTGTCTGTATGTCTGTCCTTTCTTCATTCCCTAGTCATCCTAGGCAGGTCTCTAGGACCAAGCCATTCTTGGTCTTCGAAATTGTATAATTGCTGGGTTTATATATAAGGCAAATTGGGATTACAAAGTTTTTTAAATCAATCTTTTGGGGAGTGGACAGATAGCTCAGTGACTCGAAGCATTTGCTACTGTTCCAGAGGATCCCAGTTTGGTCCCAGGACTCATGTCAAGTGGCTGACAACCATCTGTAACTGCAGCTCCAGGGGATCCTATGCCCTCAACTGGCTTTGTAGGCACCTGTATACAAAGCACACACTCATACACATATACACAAATAAAAAAATAGAATTAAAAAATCAATCTTTTGTTTCTTTATTAAAGTTGTGATGGTCTGTATATGCTTGGCCCAGGGAGAGGCACTATTAGAAGGTGTGGCCCTGTTCGAGTTGGTGTGGCCTTTGGGGAATAGGTGTGGCACTACGGTGTGGGCTTTAAGGCCCCATCCTAGCGTTCAGATGAAGATGCAGAACTCTCAGCTCCTCCTGCACCATGCCTGCCTGGTCAATGCCATGCTCCTGCCTTAATGATAATGAGCATGGCCCCAATTAAATGTTGTCCTTTTAAGAGTTGCCTTGGTCATGGTGTCTCTTCACAAACAAGTTTTGTTTACAAAACCCTAACTAAGAAGTATTCCATAGGAACTTATTATCATAATTGTTTATTATCACAAAAGGTTGAGAAAGATCTTGTCTCCTACATACCCTTTTCTCCTTTGTGGTTCTATGATGACAGGATGTGGTGCTTCCTTACCAGGCATGCACAGCAGGTCTGGAAGCAGAGGCTCTTGCAGGACATTTCTCTTTATGGCATTTGTTTTCATGAGGCCTGAGCTTCCAAAATCTGCTATGCAGGAAGAAACAGCAAGGCGTGCTGTCTAGTCTTGTATCAACTAAACACAATTAGAGGTATCTGAAAGGATAAACTTTAATTGAGAAAATGCACCCATAAGATCCTGTTGTAAAAGCCAGGCAGTGGTGGTGCATGCCTTTAATCTCAGCACTTGGGAGTCTGAGGCCAGCCTAGTGAGTTCCAGGACAGCCAGGGCTACACAGAGAAACCCTGTCTTGAAAAACCAAAATAATAATAATAATAATAATAATAATAGAAGATCCTGTTGTAAGCCATTTTCTTAATTAGTGATTCATGGGGAGGGTTCAGCCCATCGTAGGTGGTGCCATCCTTGGGCCTATGGTCCTAGGTTCTATGAGAAAGCAGGCTGAACAAGCCATGGGAAGCAAGCCAGTACGCAGCACTCCTCTACGGCCTCTGTAACAGCTCCTGCCTCCAGGATCCTGCCCTGTTTGAGTTCCTGTCCTGCTTTCCTTTGAGGTGAACACCAACATGTTAGTGTAAACCAAATAAACCCTTTCCTCCCCAATTTGCTTCATAGTCATGGTGTTTCATTGCAGCAATAGAAACCCTAAGACACAAAGGTTGAAAGGCCAGAGGCAGTGTTGGGTCTTTTGCTCAGAGCAGTACCCCAGAGGGTCCCTCCCAGGCTCATTCATCTTCCTTCTTTGTTCCCATCCCTATGAAGCCTTCTGAGTTACCTCTTAGGAATGCTCCTCTGTTTTTCCCTAAAAACATCCAGTTATCTCAGTAAGAACCAGAGTTCAGTTCACATGGGCTCCTTCTCAACTGCAGTAGCTTATGGCTGACAAAACTCTGCTTAGCACTGTCTTACCTTTCATAGACGCTAACAGCCAAAGAAACCAATAAGGCTCTTAGCTTTATTGTTGGCTTTCTTTTTATTTTGTTTATAGTTTTTGTTTGTTTTGTTTGTTTGTTTGAGATAGGGTATCTATCTATCTCAAGTGGCCTGGAACTCATTATGCACAACATTATGAACTCAAAATCCTTCTATCTCAGCCTCCCAAGTTCTGGATTACAAAAGGGTACACATTTGTCTCCTTTTTCCTTAAGGTAAGTTAAGAAAAAATAAGGAAGAAGAAGGAGGTGGCAAAAGAGGAAGAAGAGAAGGAGCAGGAAGAAAGGAAGAGAGGGAAGGAGGAAAGGAAGAAGAGGGGCAGGTGGAAAGGAAGAGAAGGAGCAGGAGGAAAGGAAGAGGAAGAGCAGGAGGAAAGGAAGAGGAGGAGCAGGAGGAAAGGAAGAGGAGGAGCAGGAGGAAAGGAAGAGGAAGAGCAGGAGGAAAGGAAGAGGAGGAGCAGGAGGAAAGGAAGAGGAGGAGCAGGAGGAAAGGAAGAGGAGGAGCAGGAGGAAAGGAAGAGGAGGAGCAGGAGGAAAGGAAGAGGAGGAGCAGGAGGAAAGGAAGAGGAGGAGCAGGAGGAAAGGAAGAGGAGAGGGCTATGACAGAAGCTGGCTACTGGCAGGAGCCAGGTACTGGAGAATTTGGAAAGTAAATGAAAAACCTACTTTTCAGAAGGAGAACTAGATCCTTTTGAAATTAGAGATAAAGATGACAAGGTATAGATAGTGATGAAGAAATCAGATGAAGAATAATAAAACTGAAGAGGCAGCAAAGTAAAAACCCTCAGTATCCTGACAGAGTATAGACATAGAGCAGATACAAACAGAGCAGGAAAAGCTCTTTCTCTCAAGGATAGCTATGTTCAAAAAGCATCATGGCCAATCCCTCTTTACACTGACTCTCTACTTCTCAATGAAAAATTTTGTTCTCTAAAATCATGGACTACCCGAAACTGTAGTTCCAAAAATCAGCAAAAAGAACACCTTCCACTCTTTTCTGAAGGATAGAAAGAGCAAAGCAGCCTTCAATTCAAAAGAAAGTGAAGAGTTCAGGGGAAAAAAAAAAAAGAGTCTTCCCAGGACACATTGCACATAGGTGCTTTGTCATCAAGGACATGGTACCTTGGCCCACTGATACCCAGACCTGATGATCGTACCTTTGTTCAAAGCTCCGCCTTGCCTGGAGCCTCTCGGAACACTGGGTCATTTAAACTGTATCCAAATTCCACACTTCCTAGGTCTGGGATAATGCCTACTTTTCTTTATTTCTAAGATTCTCCACAGCTCCCCTGCAATTGCGCTCACTCTTCTCCTCCATTGCAGAAGGCCAATCAAGCTGGATCTATTAAACTCTGGATTTGTTTCTGGAGGTGCTAGAATGTTCCAGCAAGCTCAGGGGTCAGTGGAGTTGTCCATAGTTCCACCATTCATTTACTCAGCAAAGTCTGGAAACCAGAAGAAAGGTTTCTTATCATCATTGAAGTTTTCCCATGCAGCACCTCAGAGCCATTTCCACATAGAGTTTTTGTGGTATTTATCTTCTGAAAAGGGAATGCTAAGTCATTTGTTTTTGATGTGCAAGGGGTAGTTGAAGACAGGGCCTCCTGCTTTTTAAGCAAGCACACTACCAGAGTTCCAACTCTAGCCCCAGGAATGGTTATCTTAAATATGTAACCCACATGTATTAATCTAGGTCAATGGTCTTTAACCTTCCTAATGTTGCAAACCATTGTTAGTATGAATAGTAATATAAAAATCTGATATGCGATTCCCAAAGAGGTTGAGACCCACAGGTTGTGAGCAGGCGATGTAGACCTTTAAAGACACTCTTAAGTTTCTGGTGCTGCAACACCATTCCATCATCATTTGATGTTGCAGCTAAGTGGAGTTTCCCATTGGCGGGGAAGTAGGACCTCAGATTTGGGATACTGTGGCTCACCAGCGTGATGTCCAGCCCTTGGCAGCTAAAGGTGACAAGTGAGGGGAGGTTCTTCTTCCATTCCATCCAGCTGTTCCTTTATTACTTGAAAGAGGCTTCCTTCCCCTTTCTTTGTTATGGCTGGAAAAAAGCTCGCGCCTTCAGGGCGGGGTGGGTCACTGCTGCATCCCGGCCATGCCCCACCCTTAATTCAAATCTCCCCGGTTTTGGCAAAGCAATCTAAAACAGAAACAAAGCAAAACGCGAGGTTGCATCAGTAATCTTTCTTTTTTTTTTTTCTCTAAGGCCAAATTGAAAACACGCTTCTTTTCAGGGATATAGTCTTATACTAAATTGAACACCACCATTAAGTGGTTAAAACAAACTTCTCGAAAGAAAAAGAGAAGTAAACCTTCCTGTGCTCTGAGGAATGAATTCTGCAGCGGCCTTGGCCGTACTCAACTTGCTGGAAAACTCAAATCTCAAGCCCTAAACCTGCAGCTGAGGTGGAGCCAGCCAAAGTCTGCGGCCCGGCGCGGGCTAGGATTGGCTGCTGGGCGTCGCCCCGCGCCTGCGCAGTGCTCCTCCCGCCCGCCCAGCTTGCCGCCGGGCTGGGCACTAAGGCCTTTGGAGGGTGCGAGCGTAAGCTGGCCGGGAAGCCAGCGCGGTGCCGGGACCGGATAGTGGGCCGAGCCGTAGGCCTCGGCTGTCCTTTCCAGAAGGAAAAAAAGGAGCCGCTCGCCAGTCCCCGCAGCCTGTGGAGGCCGGTGAGGGGGACGCCGAGGAGCACTGAGCCTCTGTGGGCGCCGCCGCCATGGCCGCCATGATGGAGCGGAAGTGAGCTTCGGGCGCAGGCTGCCGGCGAGAGCGCTTCGGTCTCGCTGCCCGGGGCGCGCGGCCCTGCGGAGCCCGGACCTTCCGGTCCTCGCGACCCCTGCCTCTTGGCTCCCCTTGCTTACCCCAAGACTGAGCGGCTTGGAGTGTCGCCCGGCCTGCGGTCCCGGTGGCCAGAAAGATGGCGGACCCGGCGGAGTGCAATATCAAAGTGATGTGTCGCTTCAGACCTCTCAACGAATCTGAAGTGAACCGCGGCGACAAGTACGTCGCCAAGTTCCAGGGAGAAGACACGGTGATGATCGCGGTGAGTGGCCCCGGTTCCCACGTCACGTGGGGTCGGGCAGGGCGGTGAGTTCTGGGACGTGGCTGTTGTCAGAGCCCAGAGGGAGCAGGGGGTGCTCGCTTTCCCGAGCCGGGTTTGCGGGTTCAGACGACCAAGGAGGAGTGATCAGTGTTCAGGCGACTCCGTGAAGGTTCGAGGATCACCCCCCCATCCCAGTGCGAAGCTTGGCAGCTGGGAGGTGTCTTGTTTCTCAGCCTGGACACTCCCCCACCTGGGGCTCTGGAGGCCACGTCCCAGGAGCTAGTTTATTGCTCGTTCATTCGTGTGTCTGTGTATGTCTGTAACAGTATGCTTGTTTCTTAAATGTTCTTCCTCTCGACTTTTCATGTTAACAGTAATAAGTGGGGAATTGGAGCCCGTAAAAAGAACTAGTGGCTTCTCTTTGAAATTAGACTTACTATCTCTAATGTCATAAGTGGATTTAGATTGGGCCAAATAAGTGTCAGAAAGATCTAGAATTTCATTCTTTGCCGTGTTTTAACATTGTAGGAAAGATAGCTATAACCGAGACATAGTCTTGTAAAGCCCTTATGGGGAGGGGGAGCCGCCGTTACTAGATTCATGTAAGAGACAGTCTATCTTGAAGGAAATTGATCATTGTAATCCGAGAGGTAGTAAATACTCATTTGTAGTATACAATGTAACTGAGCCGATTGATTATTATTAGAAAAACCTGAAAGGATATTTTATGTCTAGCATTGCAGGTTCTCTGAAAACTGCATTCTGAGTTCAGGCTTAAAAGTGACTGAATAAGATTGCCTCGGTATACAGAACAGCGAGCTAAACTAACAAGTAAACTCATCATTAGTGATGATGCCATGGGCATTGTTATTAGGATTCAATTGTTAATGTCAGTTTTTATTCGAAATTGTTTGTTCTTGAGTGGTAATCTATATTTAGTATATTGTTTGAGCTACTTAATTTAGAAATAGGGCAGAGAGGTCGCAGGAGACTGACCATTGATGATTGAAAGCACTGGCCTAAAGATAGTACTAAAGTTCTCTAGTGGGTGTGTTAACGTGAAGGTTTCCAAAGTTCAGTTTTGGGAAATTGAATGTGTTAGTACCACATCCTCTTGGTAGGATTTTGGCAGAGAAAAAAGAAAAATATCGGATCACTAACACCAACTACTGCTGTGTGAAGACTATCAGGCCAGTTCTTTGTTCATAAGTCCTCAAGATGTTCTTGCTAGAAAAGACATCACAGTGAAGAAGGGAGGTTAACTGAGCCTAGGAACCCTGTTCTTTCCTGTACAGAGGCTAGAGTGGAAGGAAGTGTGTTGTGCCTCCAGTTCATAGCAGGTTTCAACTCCAGTGTTACTTCCCAAACGTGGGGCTACTTATTCCTTCTCATCTATGATTATTCAGCTTTAGCAGTGATTTATACAATAAAGATGTATTTCATTTTGCCACTTGTAGGTCTTAATTCTCTGAGTTTTGGGGCTTGTTTAAAAAAAATTGTAAATATTGCTAAGATTTGTTTTTCTTGGAATGCCAAGATTTTAGATTTACAAAATGTATTAAGTTGTGGTGGCTTACATACTTGTAATCATAGCACTTGTGAGCCTGAGACAAGAAAATTGTGGCCATAATACATGAAACAAAAGATAGCCACCACTACAGAAAACACATTTATTTTAGGTCCTTCCCTTTGGGAAAAATTGTCATAATTTCTGTTTCAAAGTTTCTGTAAGTAATACAAGTAAGTTTAAGCGAGAATAGAAACTTAGAGTAGATGATGAATAAAAGTATAGGGGAAGTACACTATAAAACCAAAGGAAACATTGAGAACACTAAAAAGATTTAATATACCTCATTCCCTATTTTAGTAATTGATTTCTTACATGTACTACCCATATTTATATGCTTGGGTCTTTGTGTTCAATTTTTAGTGAATTGTATTCTAAAAGCCTATTTGGGAATTTATAAGGGGATTTAAGGAATGAAATGAAAGTCTCTATGCCCAAGAACCAGATTGAAAAAATTGTAAAACATGAGTTATTTTATTCATTTTATTGGATCCAAAACATGATACGTTAGAAATTGTTTAGGAGAGAATTTGCAGCAGCATAACATGTAAAATTGGATTGCTTTAAATATGATATTTAGGTATTTTATTCATCCTAAATGATGTTTATAATGTCAACTGAACGGTAATCATAATTACTGTTCAGATAGAAAATAATTAAGAATTCTGCTTTTCTTTAAAGTTTAGCCTTTAATATTTTGTCCAAAATTTTTCCTGTTACCCTCAGAATCAATTTTAATATAACATGGCATTATATTAAATTCTGGCGTTCTGGTAAGCAGGCCTTTTGATCTTGCAGTGTTGTGCACGATTTGAGTAGCTTTTAGTCTTATTTGTGATATAAATGCTTGGTAAAGTGCCATAAATGCTATCACACTGAGTGAAACAAATTATTCCCTGAAAATCTTTAAACAATACAAAATAGCCTATTTCAGTTAGAGCTACAGAACTCGGAGAGAGAGATAGCAAGTAAAAATGAATATCTGTGTTCCGCTGAGCTTGCTGAACGGAAGAACCTCAAAGCAAAAAAGTTCATAGAAGTATTTCTGCATCAACGTGTGCAGGGTTAAATGTCTTCTAATCATAGTTCCTTATAAGGTATATTGTTCAGCCTGCAGAACCTAAGCCAGCCTGCTATAATTCATTGACATTAGAAGGGAATTAAAACTAATTAGATTATCTTTTCCATTTCCTTGCCTCAAGCAAAACACAACTTGCACTTACAAGTCAGTACTAGCTTGATATTAAACCTTGATTAATTGAAAAAGAATGCCTCATCCTCGGTGTCTAAGGAATCCAGTGTACACCGCAGTCTGAAGGACCACCATTCAGAACGCCTCATCCTCGGTGTCTAAGGAACCCAGTGCACAATGCAGTCTGAAGGACCACCATTCAGAATGCCTCATCCTCCGTGTCTAAGGAATCCAGTGCACAATGCAGTCTGAAGGACCACCATTCAGAATGCCTGTCAGTAGCATAGCCCTGCCTCATGACCAAATTTGGTTTGATCTGTACAGTCTCACATGGCAGTCATTCAAGAAGTCTGGGATGTCATGTACTTTAGTTAAACTCATTCGTTGTATTTATCTCTTGAAGGCTAAGTCAGATAGATATAGATGCATCTTGTGACTTAGAGTTTGTAAAATAGAGTAATTTTGAAAATACACAGAATTGTAGGTTGTGTAATGTGTATTTCAAGTCAAAACATGAATTGAAAAAAATTTAAGACCTGATATGTAGGTTTTCTTTGCTTAATTTATTTAAAAGATTGAGATGTATCTTAATTATGAATTTTTCATTCTCAAGGTCTTGATTTCTTCTTAGGAAGCCAGGTTCAGTTAGTAACTTCAGGCAGTTATCTTTAGTGACAACATTTGACTTACATAGTAAAATTAATGATTTATTTTTATTGGGATATGTGTGAGTATGAATGTATAAGCATGTGTGCATCCAGGTAACCATGGAGGCCAGGAGAGGGCATTGGATTCCCAGGAGGTAGAATTACAAGCTAATGTGAATGCCTGGCATGGATGTTAGGAACAGAACTCAGGTCCTCCAGACAAATGGGAGGAGTTCTTAACTCCTGAGCCATCCTTCCAGTCCCAATTAATACCTTAGAACTGCAATCCAAAAAGAATGCTTTGTCAAATAAGTAAAATAACAAATTGTCTTTTTAAAAACTTGCAGTCTTTAGGATTGAATGTTAATGTATCAGTAGCATGTTAGCAAAGGGATGCTTTGAGAATAATCAAAATCGATGCTATTTGAAATTGATGCCCAAATGAAGTCATCCTTGCTATGCTTCCAGTTGCTGAGGGAAAACAACTGGGGCTTAAATAAATTAAAGGTTATTTTTCCTCATACCATAGAAATCTTAGAAATGGGCTCACATTGCTGTGCCTCCAAGACCCTGCCTGTTACAGTCTGCCAGGGTTAGTGGCTCACTTTTGTTAAGTTTGCAAGGTGGATGCTACAGCTATAGATTTTATTCCATGAATAAGAAAGTGATTCCTTTATCAGTAAAGTAAGAACTCTGAGGCCTGCTAGCAGACAATCGCTTTATGAGATGCAGAACTGGGTCATATGACCACCAGCAGGGGGACTAGACTAGTGGAAGTAGCAGGGAAAGACAAGACTTGGATACGTAGCCCAGAAAACAGTTTCTTAAACTTTCCCCTCTTGCCTAAGAAGTAGTAATCATGGTCTTATGCTGCTTACAGTATATGAGTATATAAAACCATTTTAAGACATTTCTTTGTAATGTCACTTACTAAAGATGAACACGATTTTACATACCAGTGAGGTGGATGTTCTTGTTTCCTTTTAAATAGGAATTAAGTTTTAGTAGAATATTTGATACAGAATATCTTCAGTAGTTGGAAAGTATTGACTACTCCAAGTTGTCCTCAATGTGTGTGCAGTATAAGCACACACACAAATGTAATTTAATTCTTTAATTAAAAAGATCAGAATATAACGTGTATACCTCAAGGAAAGGTGGCTGTGAATTGACAATACATAGTAACAAAGGTGAGATTAGTACCGGGGTTATGGGTCAGTAGCAGAGCATTGACTTCAAAGGTCAGGTTGGAAAAGAATTCAAAGCAATCAAGTAGAGCAGAATTGTCAATGAGTCTTAATTAAGGTGAGTTGAACATTGGTAGGAACGGTATAAGTATTTAGATGAGCCCTCTAAAGACAAGAAAAAGAGGAACACAAGGTCTAAGTATGAATCTGCCTGCTCCCTAGTTTTTCTTTTTCCTAAAGGAACAAGTTGGATCTCCAAATATACAGCAGTCATGACTCTAGGGAAAACATGATTTTAACATCATGGAGTGCTTACTAGGCACCTGAGTACCAGGGGTTGAATTTGTGTCATCAGGCTTGGCAGGCCCCTTTACCCAATGAGTCATCTGGATGGCCCCATATTCTTCATTTAAAAAAATAAACAAATATTAACAAATACCTACAAAATAGCATGCCCTTTTCACTGTATTGACACTTGCATTTGATCCCTGCTCCTGACACTTCAGACTTGACTTCTGTTTTTGAATATAAGCTTCTTTTGACTTCAGGCTCTGTAAGCATCTCATTATCGATGCCTACACTACTTCCTCACGTCAACCCCAACTGGCTTCATGGCTAATACTGAAAAGAGGGCCAGTGAGTCAGGCACTTTTTCTAAGGACTGTCTTGACATTCTTGTGCTGCCTCTAGTGTGCTGCTTCAGTGTGTCAGTTAAGCTGTGGTCACTTAATTGTGCCACGTGTATCTCACTGTTAATTTAAGCTCCACTAAAACAGAATCTGTCTTGGTCGTCGTGGCATCTGCATTCCATAAATATTTGTTAAATGAAAGGATGAAAAGCTGAATGAGATTATTGAAAGAGGACTGGATTTTAATTGATGGAAGTTCTATTTTAATTTTGTCATTAACAACAGTTTTTATGCCTGTCAAATTCTATTTTTCTTATTTGCAAAGTAATATTAGTATTGAAAATGGACACCAGTCCTGGTGGCGAAGGCCTGACATCCAGGCTACTTTGAAGTTGGAGCCAATAGAATCTCATGTTCAGGGCCAACTTGGACAATTTAATGAAACCCTGTCTCAAGACAAAAATGCTTTTAAAGAAGCTTGAGGAAGGCTGAGGCTAGAACTAGAGTAGCGTTGTATGGATAGCACGTGGGGCAACGGGTAGAGAAAGAGAGCTGTACCTCAGTCCTTCTCAGAGAGACCCCGAGGTGCACTGAGAACAAAACCAGATGGAGCTGGTTTTCTAAGGTCTCTTACCTTCAAGATAATGCAGGTCTCTTACCTGCATTCATAGCAGGAATACTATTTTTAAAGGTGCCGAGGCTACAGTGTCTTTGAATTTAAAAATGTCCACTCACTGTGATTTACATAACACTTTTGTTTTCATTTTTTAGTCTAAGCCTTATGCCTTTGATCGTGTGTTCCAGTCAAGCACATCTCAAGAGCAAGTATACAACGACTGTGCAAAAAAGATTGTTAAAGGTAAATATGTATAACTTGTCAAACTCAATTTACTTATTGCCCTAGCAATTAGTAAAATTTGGTTTGTGATCTTTCCACTTTATACAACATTGCTTGTTTTTTGTTTTAAAGATTTGTTTAATTTATATGAGTACACTATAGCTGTCTTCAGACATACACCAGGAGAGGGTATCGGATCCTATTACAGATGGTTGTGAGCCACCGTGTTGTTGCTGGGAATTGAACTTGGGACCTCTGGAAGAGCAATTGGTGCTCTTAACCACTGAGCCACCTCTCCAGCCCCCTGCTTTTTATTTTTAATGCCTGCTTTCACCTACATTAATTAGAAAGTTAAAGTAACAAAAATCTAAATAGAATTAGTAAACATATTATACTTTTCAGTTACCGTGATCTCATACATTGTACCTACTGGGGACTGCTACAGGGATTATGTTACAAGCATATTTTTGAAAAGTGATTTCATGGGAGAATTCCCAAGGTACTATTGTAGAAATGGAACAGTATGAGAATGAAGTGGCTAGATAAATTTTTAAAAATTAGAAAATTAGTCTCTTTTCTTTTTTCTATTCCATTGTTCCTTCCTCAGAGGCTTAACTTACAGCCATTATAGAAATTCTGATGGAACTTATTAGGGATTGCCAAGGATAAAAATAAAAAAATAAGTAGCACCTACAAGAGTATTTTTTAGTTTTATATTTTCTAAAACCTTAGAACTCTAAAAGCAGAGAGGGTGTTAGACTTTATGTTTACTATATAAATTCCTTTTTATCAAAGGGCTCTTATTAAATAGCTGTTTATGATAATTATATTTATTGACAGTTCTAAAAATGCCTATTAGTTTGAAACAAAAATCTTAGTATTTGCCAGACATATTGGGCTTTAATATAAATATGAATAAGGACAGGCATGATGGCAGAGGTCTTTAAACCCAGGACTTAGAAAGCAGAGGCAGGCCAATCTCTGAGGCAAGGCTAATCTGTTCTAGCTAGTAAGTTTCGGGCCAGCCAAGTGTAGGCAGGGAGTCCCTGTCTCAAAAAACAAAGCAGATGAGTTAGGATTAAGTAGCAGAGGAAGTTGGGTGTGTAGATAAGCAGGTTCATAGATGAGATGGGGAGAACTATAACACTCTTCACATCATCTTCATACCACATACTGAATGTAAGTCATCATGAAGAATGAGGAATGGGAAGGTGATTCCAGAAACAGACATGCAGTAGATGAACTGGGGCATGTGGAAGCATTTCTAGGCAGCATTAAGGGCCCAGTTGAAGTTTAGCTTCCAGAAGAATTGAATTCACTCATTTGGAATTTACCAGGCAAGTACAAAGGAGAATGAAGGGCAAGAGAATTGAGGCTATTGTCCATGTAATGTTTATATTGGTGTACCATAGTGCCTAAAAGGAAGTTACTATGTGAGAGACTATGAAAGACAGTGAAGAAAGATTAATGGGCAAACTGGGTATGCCTGTAATCTCAGCTCTCGGGCGGAAGAGGCAGAAGGATTACCAAAAGTGTAAGGACAGCCTGGGCTACCCTAAGGCGTTCCAGACCAGCCAGGGCTCCCTAAGGCGTTCCAGACCAGCCAGGGCTCCCTAAGGCGTTCCAGACCAGCCAGGGCTCCCTAAGGCGTTCCAGACCAACCAGGGCTCCCTGTTAAGACCCTGCCTCAAAAAAATAAAATAAAATAAAATAAAATAAAACAAACTGATAAAAAAAAGTTAGTAGATAGAGTTTCCAGTAGACAAAAGAAAAACTGGGAGTCCATCAGTCAGGAGTAGAAGATTCTGGAGGTAGTGTGGTTAGTTAATAGGGAAAGGTCAGATCTCATTGTGGGGTTGGCAGTCAGATCAAGTCTGAGTGGGCGGTCACAGTCTCAGGTCATATATTATATGGATATTAAATCCATCAAAAATTAGGAGTGGTGTTGATGAGAGATGGTGAACTGGATGCTAAAATGTTCATAAAATGAGGGAAAATTAATTTGTTATTATATAACTGCAACAGAAAGGAACAGTGGTGTTATAAGCATCAATAATTTTTCTTAATGATTCTATTATATTGCATTCTTTGTGACCCATTTTGTGTGAGTCTATTTATGTGGAGATCAGAAATTGGCCTCATGTATCTTAAGTGCTTTAAAAAGTGTGTCAGTGTGCGTGTGTCCATCTGTCCGTCCCTCTATTCCTGTGTGTTTGTTTGAATGTATGCCATGTGTATACAGGTGTTCATAGAGGCCAGAAGGGATTGTTGGATTCCTTAAAAAAGGAGTTAGATGGAGTTGTGAGCCTCTCCCGTAGTTTACCATTTAGGCTGGGCTGGCTTGCCTCAAGTTCCCCCAGCGCCCCCAGAACTGAGATTGCAGGCACAAGCCACCATGCTTGTAGCAATTACGTTACCCATTGAGCTATCTCCTCACTTCCCCAACCCCACATACATTTTAAGAGTAAGTACAGTTTAAGATTACATTAGCTTTTTGTTTTTCTTGTGCTGAAATAAAGCCCTGTACTCTCCACATGATAGTCAAATGTTCTACCACTGAGCTACATGCTACCTTTTTAAATAATAAAAGATAGATTTAATGAATTCGTGGGCACTTTAAATGGACAAAGCTTTTAGCATGGGCTACAGCCATGTTGATGTGCAAGTTCTATCACACACTGATGGATTTCATTTTGTTCAACTTATGTGTTAGCGTTGTTCTAGTTTTAAGTTTATAGGTATTTTACCAGGAATCTCTGCTGCCCAGGCTAGTCTGAAGCTTATTCACTACTAGCCCAGGCACACCTTAAATTTATACCATCCTGTCTCAGCCTCTCATGTAGCTGGGTTTATAGACCTGTGCCTCCAGATCTGATATACTTTCTGCAGTTGTCTTCCTGTTTCTCATAAAACAAGATTATATTAAAAGGAAAGGAGGCAGGGGGTTAGAAAGATGTTGTGTATACCATTCATAATATTCATTTATAATTCATTCAGCCATAATCACTCAACAGGATTTGAGTTCCTCTTGCCAGGCACTGATACTGTGAGTTAGGAGGCTGATAAGATATATAGTAATCCTCAGTGACAAGTGTGAGGATGGATGCACAGCTGTGAGCACAGAACTGCCCTGAATTTGTAGAGTTGGAGTGAAGGAAGTGCTACTAAAACTTCAAGGACGTCTTACTCAAAAAAGGAGAAGAAAGGCAGTGCCTTCTCGGTAGAGGTGACATCCACCCTTAGGGCATTTCCAAGAGAGCAGTGTTCCACATGTGTGGGAGAGACCATGTATTATGAAATTGTTACATTTGACTTTTTACCAGAGCAGCAAAATGAGGGAAGGATGGTGGGGAAGTGAGATGAGTAAGAGCCAGGTCAGGTCAGACTGTATGTGATTTATGCCCAGTTTTATGTGACTGCACATTTGTATTTTCCAAGATTTTAAACTACATTGTAAGAGATTTAACATCAGTTTTTAACTTAAAAGAAAAAAGAAAATTACTGAATACTACTTAGTGGTATGTATATCCTGATAGTGTGAGGGAGAAAAGTCCTGAAGTGTATGGACGTCTACAGTTTACCTTGAAATGCATTTATAGATATAGAATGAGCAGATGCATGTCTAAAGCAAGCAGTAAAATGATGTCAGTGGCAGTCTTAATCATAGAGTATGCACCATAGAATACATTCTTTCTACACATTACATTGAAAATGTTGGCAGTGAAATTATAAAAAGCAAAGTTGAATAGACTTAAAGATAAGAAAAATGATTACACTCAACCATAAGTCCACCAACCTCGGGTCAAAAGTCTTTGAAAATAAAGTTACGCCATATCAAACATACATATACCCCATGTATACGTGCACGTGATTCGTTATTCCCTCAACAACATAGTGTAACAGCTTTAAAGCACTGGCATAAATTTAGGAGAAAATGAAAAAATGATTTAAGGAAATGACAGAATATACATAAACCCTGTGCAAACATACCATTTTATGGAAGAGACTTGAGTACCCACGCATTTTAGTAGCTTCAGAGGCCCTGAAACCAGTCCCTCTTGCTACTCTTATAACAGATAAAAATGCAATCACATTTACCATATTTGGAATACTTAATCTTAGCATTTTGTTGTCTTTTCCACACCCCAAACAACATAGATAAAAGTGGGTGCTTAATAAATGTCTCAGTATTATATAGTTCACAGCCTCTGAAATTATATAAAACATTAAAAATTACACTTTTAATCTCAGATGTGTTAGATGTATGCATGTATTACCTCACTGTTACACAACCGTATGTAGTCTGGCAAATGTATTATATAGATATCTACCTACAAATATTTACTTAGTATCCAATTGTGAAGTAGCAGGATAATTATTAGATCATATCACAAGAAGATATTTTTACTTTTATTATTTTAATTTTTTTCATTTTATTTTACTTGTTTGGTGTTTTGCCTGCATGTATGACTGTGCAAAACCTGTGTGCCTGGTGCCTGCTGAAGCCAGAAGAGGCATTGGATCCCCCGGAACTAGAGTTACAATTGTGAGCCACCATGTAGGTGCTGGGAGTTGAACCCTACGTCCTGGAAGAGCAGCCTGTACTCTTAACTGCTGAGTCACTTCTCCAGCCCCAGAAAGGACCTTTTTAAAAGATTTATCAAATATCGAATTGTATGCTTTGGCATGTGATTGGTTGAAAGATCTTAAGCAAGGGTATTTGGCATAGACCTATTGAGAATGGTTATATATAAAGTGAATTGGAATGGGTCTGGCCCTGTTGGCCCTGTATCTTTAGAATTGCTAGCATAAGTGTTGCTATCCCATGTATTATAAATGTGACTCAAGAAATTATTTAGGTCCCTTTAAAAATAAAAGGTCTTTAGGAAATGCAGTGTCGCTCAAGGGTGTTTGTCTGCCATCCACTAGGCTCTAGGTATCCCCAGTGCCACTAAATACATAAACTAGCTAGAAAAGAGTGATAACCCAAATAAAAAGGGCACTGAAGGATGGGCCTCAGCACTTGCCTGCCATGCACAAGACCCTTGGTTTAATCCCTGGTATTGCAAGAAAGGGAGAGAGAATATAATAACAACAACAAAAAGGCTTTGAAAGGAAGTTTCAGATATTTGGAGTTTTTTGGTTTTGGGGTTTTTTTGGGGGCGGGGGGTTCGAGACAGGGTTTCTCTATGTAGCCCTGGCTGTCCTGGAACTCACTCTGTAGACCAGGCTGGCCTCCAACTCAGAAATCCGCCTGCCTCTGCCTCCCAAGTGCTGGAATCAAAGGCATGGAAGGGGAGAGCATGAGTCAGGACCCACCACAGCAGGCTGTAATGTCTTCTAAAGATGTACCTTGCCAAACAGCTTATTAAATGGGGACTAAGCATGCAAATCTATGAGCCTATGGGGTGGGGAGAGGCAGTCTTATTCAAACCATGATTGAGTCAGCAATTAATTACACTTGCTTGTAGAGCTAGTTCATACAGGTATATTTTAATTGATAGGGTTTTTGTCTTTTAAGACAATAAAGCTTTAGAATATACGTATAG
This sequence comes from Mastomys coucha, assembly GCF_008632895.1. Classification (NCBI taxonomy): domain Eukaryota; kingdom Metazoa; phylum Chordata; class Mammalia; order Rodentia; family Muridae; genus Mastomys; species Mastomys coucha. Next base: position 2,981,090 of record NW_022196895.1, on the reverse strand, counting down.
TGAAATGTTGAGCTTTATGTTGGTAAGTTGATGTTCTTAAGCAGTGAAAATTTTAATGTGTTTGTGTGTTGTGGGCTGGTGCTTACACACTTGTGAGTACAGTTGCCCTTGGAGGCCAGAGCCGTTGGATCTCCTGGAGCTGGTTTGTGGTTGCTGGGAACTGAATTTGGGTCCTGGAAGACCAGGAGCACCCTTAACCACTGAGCCATCTATCTTAGTTATATTTATTATTGTGATGAAACACTGTGACCAAAAGCAACTTGGGGAACAAAGGGTTTCACTCACACTTCCAGATAACAATTAAAAGCAGTGAAGGCAAGAACTCAAGCAGGGCAGGAACCTAGAGGCATATGTTGATGTAAAGGCCATGGAAGAACACTGCTTATCAGCTTGCTTTTCATGTGGTGGTCAGCCAGCTTTCTTATAGAACTCAGGGCCATCAATCTAGAGACGATCTCACCCACAATGGGCTGGGCCTGCCCATATCAATTACTAATTAAGAAAAAAAATATCCTACAGGTTTGCCTACAGCCAGATCATGTGGAGGGATTTTCTTAGTTGAGATTCCCTCCTCTCAGAGACTCTAGCTTGTGTCACGTTGACACAGTAACCAATATCTCATCTTTCTATGCCTTCTTTGTTTTCTCATAGATGTTCTTGAGGGCTATAATGGGACAATATTTGCATACGGACAAACATCATCTGGGAAGACCCACACAATGGAGGTAATGTTTCATAATCTATTCTCAAGTATAGTTTACACTGTAAGTAAGTCATCCACTTACTGATTTCTTGTAGTTAATTCATTGTGCTTAGTTTTTTTTTATCTTTATTGCCTTTTCTCATACAAATAATACACATGTAAGTGCAAGATTCGAGTTAGCTTCTGAGCTTGGTTAGTAAGCTGTACCTGTATTTTATATTACAAAGTCTTACAAATTAGTATAACTATAAAGTATGGAACATTTTAAAATTAAATGGGAGTTTTTCTATTACTCTGTAATGTAAGAAAACTTAGATGGTATTAAAAGTGATTGTCTCCTGGCTATCTGCTACACTTCTGATAAGATTGTCTACAAAATGAGATTTAGATCAGCCAGGGCCACACAGAGAAACCCTGTCACAAAAGGGAAGGAGGGAGAGAGGGAGGGAGGGAGGGAGGGAGGGAGGAACCTAGTTGGTATGTGCTTATACAGTATAACATGTAATAGTTGAAACTTTGAAATTATCTGTAGAGCTATTTCTAAAAGAAAAAAAAACCCAGTCACAATGCTTATCCTATTAATTTTATATTAGTAAAGAGTCACACTTTTTTTGTTTCAGTTTTTCTCTTGAAATTTGTTAACAATTCTTTGTTTATGTAGGGTAAACTTCATGATCCAGAAGGCATGGGAATTATTCCAAGAATAGTGCAAGATATTTTTAATTATATTTACTCCATGGATGAAAATTTGGAATTTCATATTAAGGTAAATTCTTGTGAGAAAGGTTATATTTTATTTAACTTAGGATACTTATTTTCCAAAATAGCTGCTTCTGAAAGTCAAATTTTAAAAGTTGTTACAGGTATATAAGGTTGAAGGATTGTTAGAGTTGATGAACTGATTCTAGTTTATATGCCATTAGATGACTAATGGGGTAAGCTACCTCTGTCCTTAGCTTCTCTCCCTGTAGAAAAGCAGTTTAACTACAGAGCTTCAAGATTCCTGCCACACTTACTGTTCTTGTCCATCATGAGTGCTTGTGACAGAAATGGGCTTTTTTATTATTTAAGCAGCTTAGTGACTCACACTTTCCTCTTAGAATGTGAGTTGTGGCTAGTGTAATGTCCTAGTATAGGTATCTGTCACTTAGACCACATTGTTAACAGAGAGAACAAGCTGTATTAACAGATGGACTTTTCTTTGTGCTTTAGGTTTCATATTTTGAAATATATTTGGATAAGATAAGGGACCTGTTAGATGGTAAGTTAAATTCTTGCTCTTATAATTTCAGTAGTACCTGTTGCTCTTCTAGTATTAGATGTTCTTAGTAACATAGATGAAATTTCATAAAGTGATATGTTATACATAGGATAACTTAATAGTCTATTTTTATTTTTAAAGTCAAGCAACATTTATTAAGTAGTTAAGGATTAGCTCCTTGTAGCTGGGAGGGAACGTGAGCCTGAGATGCCATCATATGTGCACTTCTTAGTGATAATGAGGGCTTTAACTGAAGGCTTGTACAGTTTCAACCCAAAGTGGTAGTCCCAGTTGTTCATGCATTGTCCTTGCCTTGGGCGTAATGGTATTTATAAAATGTGAGTGGTAGAAGTTTGAAATTTCTGGTTTTTTATATTAGTTTCTAGATTATTCTCCTAGTATGTTTGCAATGCTTTGCTTTTTTATAGTAATACATATATATGTATATATGTATGTATAAAATATATATATTAAAAATCCTATTGTTGGGCTGCTAAGGGAACCCTACCACTTATATTAGTTATTTTATAACTGATAATAGAATCTAGGTAGTATTGCTAATGTACCTTTTTTTTTTTTTCAGTTTCAAAAACTAACCTTTCAGTCCATGAAGACAAAAACCGTGTTCCCTATGTAAAGGTACTTAAAAGAATAATGACTATAGAGAACCCTGTAAGAAAGTTTTTAAAGAGTGCTAAGAATACTTTAAAATTACTCCACAGGGGTGCACAGAACGTTTCGTGTGTAGTCCAGATGAAGTTATGGATACCATAGATGAAGGGAAATCCAACAGACACGTAGCAGTTACAAGTAAGTGGGGTATTCATTAGTACTGACCGGGGCATGTCTGTCTACGTCTTAATGCAGTCTTTTAATTTCAAGATATTTCTAGTATAAAGTAATACTTTGGGGAAAATTATTAGTGAAGGAACTGTATTTATACTTGCTTAATAATTTCATTGCAGATATGAATGAACATAGCTCTAGGAGTCACAGTATATTTCTTATTAATGTAAAACAAGAGAATACACAAACGGAACAGAAACTCAGTGGAAAGCTTTATCTGGTTGATTTAGCTGGCAGTGAAAAGGTAAGCCCTCCTTTGGAATTCCAGTAGATGCTTGGGCATTTCCGTAAACCCACCTGCTAATTATTGTGGCATTTGAGGACTTGCGGTACTGGATTTAGCAATCTGAGAATTAATACTGTTGATACCAGTGCTGTATGATAAATGAAGTCAGTAACCTGTTCCCAAGTGACTGTCATGTAGCTGTATTTGATCCAGTCAGTAGGGTATTTGGAATGAGATGTATGTTCTTATTGACAGCTTGTTAGCATATGCCATTATAATTTCATTCTCCATCTCTCTCGTATGTTACCTGTATTCATGGCAAGTTTCTCTGCAGCATTCTGATTTGGTTGTGCTCTTGTCCCTTGATGTCATGGAGATTGTTCTTAGGACCCCTCACACCATGACTATACCAACATCCACAGACGCCCAGGTCACTTATACAGTGATGTAGTATTTGCATAGACCCTACACACATTCTTCTGTATGGAAATACTCTTTAGATAACACCTAATAGAGTGAGACCATATAAATGGATGTTAAACTATAGTGTATAGAGACTATGCCTAGGGACAAACCATATATGTTTAGTACAAATGAAGTTTGTTTTGGAATGTTTCTCAACCTTGGCTAGTTGACTCCATGGGAATAGGAGGATCAACTGTAGTCTATAAAAATTAGAATATTTAAGTGTTTAATATAGACTTCTGTGGCTACTGTGCTATTCTGCTTCTTCTGATTTAGAATGATGTACCTAGTCTTGTTGACCAAATCTTATGCACAGCTTATCTATCAGTTAGTACCACTGTTAATTCTAGAAGCCATTTAGGCAGTGTAATTGGTTTTCAAGTCACAGGTTAGCTTATGTAGTATTAGAACTGTGTCTCTTTTTTTTTTCTTCTCGAGACAGGGTTTCTCTGTGTAGTCCTAGCTGTCCTGGAACTCACTCTGTAGACCAGGATGGCCTCGAACTCAGAAATACTCTTGCCTCTGCCTCCCAAGTGCTGGGATTAAAGGCGTCCACCACCACCACCCAGCATAGAACTGTCTTTATTTTTAGCAAATTATGACATCTATGTTATTGTTTAGGTGAATTTACAGTTCCTCGTTTTATAATGTAGCAAAGAGATAACAATGAAAACTGCAGATTTACATGTAAATTTATTATTGACAAAAGCACACTAGAAATAAAATTTAATATTTTTCCAATCACATTATTGTCTAGCTAGTTCTCTGACCAGGCTATTAGACAGATAGTGAGTATTCAGGGGTTCCTAGTCCTTAGTATCTAGGGATGCCTAGCCCTTCCCCTTTGTAATTTTATTCTACTGTTTATTGGTGACTATTTGGAAAGTTGAAAGAAAATTATCTTAAATTTGTAAGTTTGTAGGGCTGGTGAGATGGCTCTGTGGTTAAGAGCACTGACTGTTCTTCTTGAGGTCCTGAGTTCAAATCTCAGCAACCACATGGTGGCTCACAACCATCTGTAATGAGATCTGATGCCCTCTTCTGGCGTTGTCTGAGGACAGCTACAGTGTACTCACATACATTAAATAAATAAATAAATCTTTAAAAAAAAAAAAACTTGTAAGTTTGTTTTATTGTGGAATGTTACTTATAGGTTAGTAAAACTGGAGCTGAAGGTGCTGTGCTGGATGAAGCTAAGAACATCAACAAGTCACTCTCTGCACTTGGCAACGTCATCTCCGCTTTGGCAGAGGGCAGTGTAAGTACACAAGTCTGTTAGTTCCCTGTTTTATGGCAGGACTTTATAGAGAATATTCTCGTATACAAATGTAAAACTGAATGAGTGTGTTGCTGTCTTCTGAGTTTAGTGTTTGTATATGTATCCTAGTTCCCATCTTGAAATCAAATAGAAAAAAAATAAGTTAGGTAAGCCAGGCTTGGGAGAGCACAGGGTGACCAAGAGTTATACAACAAATACTATTGTCTAAAACCCCACTGGTTTTGTCTTGTTTTTATTTTGGTTTGTAGACCTATGTTCCTTACCGAGATAGTAAAATGACCAGAATTCTTCAAGATTCATTAGGTGGCAACTGTAGAACCACTATTGTCATTTGCTGCTCTCCGTCATCATACAATGAGTCTGAGACAAAGTCAACACTCCTCTTTGGTCAAAGGTTTGTTGCATTAACGTTACTAATGTCAGCTGCTACTCAAATCTAGATGTATTGTAAGAGAGCTAGATCTGTACTTTTGAATCAGGATTTAGGTCGTATAAGTTAGACTTAGCAAGCTTTAACTTTTCATAGACATTAAAATTAATTGAGAAATTTAATTGTTTAATTTCCTTTTGATGAAAGTAAACATCTGAGTCACATGATGAAGTAAAAGCTTTTCAGGTATGTGAGCCTATCTGTGTGAGGCTCACTGACACACTTGAAGTAGTATACATGAAACAGCTGCTGTAGGCAACTCAATAACAACCTTCTCTTAGACCTGCAGTGGTAAGTAACGTATGTTACTGCTTCAACCTTACAAGTGAGGTGGGAAAATTAATGTATTTTCTTAGTTTTGATTTTTTATTTATTTATTTTTATGTTACCAAAGACTGAGTGCTGACAGAAATTTATTTGGGTTGTAAATAGATATTTTTTACTATTCTAAGAAAGAACTAAATAGTCTTGGATAATTTGTTACTTAGCTATATCATATATTAAATATAGATGTCAATTAAAAATACTTTCAGTCATATCCTTTTTATTTTTATTTTTTTTGTAATGATTACTCTTCCTTAATGATGTCATGTCATCTTTTCTGTAATTGCATCACTTAGGGCCAAAACAATTAAGAACACGGTCTGTGTCAACGTAGAATTAACTGCAGAGCAGTGGAAGAAGAAGTATGAGAAAGAAAAGGAGAAAAATAAGACTCTACGGAACACCATTCAGTGGCTAGAAAACGAACTCAACCGTTGGCGTAACGGTAATCACTTAAGCATTGTCATCTAAACTTCTGATTTAGGGCTCTTTTACATACTTGAGATTTTTATATGAATGGTAAATGAAAATAAAGCCTGTTTTCAGCATGTAATGGTCTTCAAATGAAGATCAAAATCTGTCATTAAATTTTTACATTACCTCAAACAATAAGTAAGAGCTGTAGGTGCTACAGTATAGAATAGTAAGGTGCCTAGATTAGGAAGAAGTCAGTTACAGGTAAGTGTGGATGGATTTCAGAGAAGGGGTAAGATCAAGGGAAATTCCAGATGCCCAGGTCTCAGGGACAGAGCTTCATGGTATCAGCCTGCAATGCTAGCTCATGGGAAGCAGACCCACAATGATTTCGTAAATTTGGCCCTGCCTGGCCTTGTATCAAATATAGATATGTGTATGAGTACCTACATACATACACACATGCATATATACATGTATAATGCATGTATACTTACATTTATATATGTACTTATATGTAAAATGTAGATGGGAGTAGATGGTAGCATGTACCTTTAATCCTAGCACTTGTAAGGCAGAGCCTGCTCTACATTCAAGAGCAAGAGTCTACAATTCTAAAAACCAAACAAAAAACTTAGTATCAGAGCAGAAAGAAAAGTTGGTAAGAGCTGTGACATTGCATAAGGATGAGGATTAAAGAAGGATGGTGAAGCGGGACTCATTACCCAGCACCCTTTATGGAAACATTAATTTCAGTAACAGGCGAAAATAGAAACTGATGTGATTTAGTAATAAAGCTTCAATGTCCACATAGGACACTTTCAGATTACTTGTGTCTTCCTCCTCCTTAACCAAAATACAGAGAAAGATAAGAAAATTGGGGTACCTTGGACCCCAAGACTAGGCAGACCCTCTCTGCTCTATACCTCAGCACATGCCTGCAGCCTCAGGCTTTCAGCCCACTAAGTGCACTCTTGTCTCCATCATCAGCAGTCCCAGGATTTGCACAGCACTCAGCAGTAGGCCAGCCTCAGTGCTGCACCACTGCAGAAGTCCTAAGCTTCAGAACTATTCTATCAGGCAGCTCTACACGGGCTTACTATTGATAAGCTTTCCTGAACAAACAAAATCTGCAAAGACTAGAATAAGGAGGTAGTTGATATCAAAGATATGGTAAGGATCATTCAGGGAAACATGGCACCACAGAGATTATGATGAAATGCATACTGATGGTTGACCCTAAAGAAACTGAAATGAGTGAACACCTAAGAATTGAGAGCAAAAATCCTGTAGAGAAAAGCAGTCGAAGGAAATGAAAACAGTGACCAGAATGAGAAATTTACTGATACTGAAGTACCTTTTACAGCTCAAACAAATCTGCTGACAATGGCAGCCGGGAGCGGAGGACCACCCGCATACTTGGTCACAGCAGAAGGGGCGTGTGGGGACCTGCCTGTTTTAGTTACATGCACTCATAGTCACCATTTCTTTGTCATTCTAGGGGAGACAGTACCTGTTGATGAGCAGTTTGACAAAGAGAAAGCTAATTTGGAAGCCTTCACAGCAGATAAAGATATTGCTATTACGAGTGATAAGCCAGCTGCTGCAGTCGGAATGGCTGGTAGTTTTACAGATGCCGAAAGAAGAAAGTGTGAAGAAGAAATTGCTAAATTGTATAAACAACTTGATGACAAGGTAGATTTCACATTACTTATTTTAGATTTGTCTATTTTAGAATACTGTCGATATCAGTACTTTTTAATTTCAGTATTAAGGTTCCTTGTGATCTACATTTTCCTTTATTTCTCTTAGCTTTTAGAAAGCCAAGATATTACTGGATTTGGTAGAACATGCCGAAATTCTAGTACTTAGGAGGTAGAGGCAGGAGGACAGGAGTATAAGGCTAGCCTTGAGTATACAGTGATTTTGAAGACAGCTTGGATGGTTATAGAGGGTTGAAGAATCATATTAACAATAACTTGAAGTGCTGACTTGAAGAATGTGGAGATACAGCTAAGTGGTAAGTGCATTGCATGGGGCTTCAGATTTCATTACCAGCAACAGGGAAGAAAATATAATTTTAGTTCTGTGTGGAAACAGTGTATGTAAATTCTGTTGACTATTTTGGAGGAATAGTAATTCAGAATTGGTCCTGAGAAGGAAGCCAGGTAATTGGATACTTTAATATTTCTTAGGATGAAGAGATTAACCAACAGAGTCAACTGGTGGAGAAGTTGAAGACACAAATGTTAGATCAGGAAGAGGTAAGTTAAATGCTCCCAGAAAAATCTTTAGTGTTTATCATCGAAAGATAAAGGAATCTATGGAGTTCCGATTATGTAACTACTATACTACCTTTAAAGTTGTTGAGTGTGTGCATGCTTAATTATCAGTGTGCTATGAGATTGATCCTTGCATGTATTAAAATAGACTGATTTCCTCCTGTAGATGCTTTTTGTTATTTGGTTTTTCTGTTTGAGTTTCCTGTCATATATGTGGAAGAGAGAGGACAGTTTCTGCAAAACATGTATTTTTGTCAGGTGTGGTGTGGTGGCGTGTAATCTGTATAAATCTGTAATCTCAGAGTTAGGGATGCTCAGGCAGGACAGCAAGGACTACACTTTCTCAGAAACAACAGTAGGGAAATTCTGGACCATATGACTGCAGAGTTTTTAACTCTCTTTTACTTTATTTATTACACTATATATCTTCTACTCTCCTCACTCCTAAGTATTTCTTACAGACTTGGGGGAGATAAGAGGCCTGGAATAATTGTTTAAGATACTCTCCCTTAGCAAAAAATCTATTTACATATGGATGAGAGGGAGTTAAGAAAGCTGTATACATAATAGTTTTTATATTCACTTGTGGTTATGTATCTAAAGCAGGCCTTTCCCCACTAATAACTTAGATACATAAATAAATAAGTGTCTTCATTAGGCTTTCTGTTGCTATGCTAAAATACAAAAGCAACTTGGGGAGGAGTGGGTTCATTTTGCCTTATTTCACTTAGGGAAGCCAGGGCAAGACCCTGAAGGCAGGAACCATAGCAGAAGCCATGGAGAAATGTTCTTTACTGACTTCTCATGGTTTACTCAGCCTGCTTTCTTATAGTGCCCAGGACCACCAGCCCAAAGGTGGTACCATTCCTTGTGGGACAACCCCCATCCTCATCAATCATCAGTCAAGAAAATGCATCATAGGCCAGTCTGCTATGGACATTTTCTCAGTTGATGTTCTCTCTTCCAAAATGGACCTATGCTGGATGGTGATGGGTCACGCTTTAATCCTAGAATTTGGAAGGCAGAGGCAGGTGGATTTCTGGGTTCCAGGACAACCAGGGCTACACAGAAAAACCCTGTCTTGACCCCCACCCCCAAACAAAAAAAAATTCCCAGCCATTTGGGTTTTAGTTAATTACAGATGCAGTCAGGTTGATAACCAAGTATAGTCATCACAGTTGTTAGTACTTGTACAATTTTTAATGTGGCTTTTTCTGGGATTGTGAATGTCACATGAATAAACATGTTTCTACTCCTCCATGCTGTCTTCCCACTCCCAGTCTGCCACTTTCACTTCATTTCTCCACGCTCATCTTTTCCTATGATTTAGTTTGAATCTGTATTTCATTCTCCCACGCTCATCCTTTCCTACGATTTAGTTTGAATCTGTATTGTATTTCATCTAGGACAATGGAGATAATTGAAAAATAGTCCCTAGTTAGCGCTTTTCAGAGCCTGAAGAAGTAGAAAAGGCTGTAACCTCCAGCAGAATGAAATATCCATCATCAGAAAAATCAGTCTTAAAGCAGTTTCTCCTGTTGGATTATTGAGAGGTCTTGCTGTTTAGTTGGACTAGAACTTGACATTGAGCCCTAGCCACTCAACACACCCTCCTGGTGTGTACCATTGTGCTCGGTGTCTATTATTATTTACTTCAACTATAACATTGTTCTTATTCTTAGAGGCAGCATCTGGGGTCTGACAACTTTTTTTTCTCCCCCAAAATGATCATCTGGCTTGACAAAGTAAACTTAATTCCAGAGAAGCAGGCATGATTCAACATATGAAAAGCAGTAAATGTAATCTACCATGTAAATAAACTGAAGGAAACAAAAACACATGGTTAGCTCACTAGATACAGGAAAAAAGCTTTTCAGGGTAACAGGACTTCAAGATAAATTTCATGGAGAGATTAAAAGTACAAGGAATATACCTAGAGATAATAAAGGCAATTAACAACAAGCCTATAGCCAATAACAAGTCAAATGGAAAGAATCTTAAAGCAATCCCGTTAATCAGGCACAAGGCAAGGATGGCCATGCTTCAGTAATCAATTCAAGATCATACTTGAAGTTTTAGCTAGAGCAAAAAGACAATGGAAGGAGATCAAGGGGATACAAATTGGAAAAGAAGTCAGAATATTATTATTCCCAGATGATATGATAGTATACATAAAGGGCCCTGAGACCTTTTACAGTGGGTAAATACTTTGAGCAAGTAGGTGGGTAAAATATTCACTAAAGAGAACTCAGCCCATGCTCAGTCTGATGGTTAGCTTCAAGCGTCCGCCTCTGTGTCTCTGACAACTTTGTTATATTCTGTCTCATGCACTGTAGGGCATTTAGCATTCATGATTCCTGTTTCTTAGTGTTAGTAATAGCTATTACTAACATTCCATGGATTTCCAGCTGTCTCTGCTGAAGTCGCTGACCTGGATGGTCCTTTGCCCTCTCTCCAGTCCAAACTAAGGCTGACATAGTGCTCTGGGGCATTTCTCCAGGCCTCTCTTAGTTTCCTAAAACAAATCTAAGTTCTTTAAAAATTATTTGCTTTGATTTTGTGTGTATGTGTTAGTACCTGCATGTATGCATACATCCCATGTGTGCCTGGTACCCTCAGAAAACAAGCCATTTGATTCCCTGAAACTGGAGACAGTTTTGTTCTGAGTGCTTGGATCTAAGACCAGGTCTTCTGGAAGAGCAGCAAATGCTTTTAAGTGGTGAACTTGATACATTTCTAAAGTTCTTAAAGAACTATTCTAATTGGATTTTGAATTTTGTACACAGTACTTACAAGTCTAGAATGCCTTTGGATTGTTTGTTTTTTACATTTACATGACTAAAATTCTACTTCTTAGCTAACTTGTCCATGAATATCATGCAGAATGATCTCCTTTTTTTGCTACTAAATTATGCCTTGTGTTGCCCTGACTTTGCTGGGCTTAACGCTTAGATTTTTTTTTCCTTTCTGTGTTGCACACAGTATAGCCCAGTGCCCGCTCGAAACTGTTCAGTCCATCTGTTGTTACAGAGTAAAGTATTGGTACCTTTAATAGTGCAACTTTTCTATTGCTTACCTAAATCATGAAGCAAATGAATGTTTTCTTGCAGGTTTATTAAAATTCTATTTTACTCTTTCATCTAGCTTCTGGCATCAACCAGAAGGGATCAAGATAATATGCAAGCTGAACTCAATCGCCTCCAAGCAGAAAATGATGCTTCTAAAGAAGAAGTCAAAGAAGTTTTACAGGCCTTAGAGGAATTGGCTGTTAATTATGATCAGAAGTCTCAGGAAGTTGAAGATAAAACAAAGGAATATGAATTGCTTAGTGATGAATTGAATCAAAAATCTGTAAGATAAATTTTGTTTTCTTAATACTTAAGTATAAATAATGCTAAATGAAGTTACTTAAGTCACTACTATATAAGCCTAAGATGTGGGTAGCATAGGTTCTTAAGACACCCAGGTCTCACCTTCTCTTCTCTTTCTATACAAAGCCTAGGAGGTAGAGCAACAGCATTATAATTTTGGTTTCTAAAAGTATATTGATTTGTAATCATTTAAATGATTTGGCTATTTCTAATGTTAGGGAAGATAATAGCTTGAACTAGAAGCTACCTCATAATTCATTATAGATCAAGAATCTCACAAGAGATAATGGCTTTGTGAGGACTGTGATGACAAAGTAGTCTCATCTGTCTGTCAGGCAACGTTAGCAAGTATTGATGCTGAGCTTCAGAAGCTGAAGGAAATGACCAACCACCAGAAGAAACGAGCAGCTGAAATGATGGCATCGTTGTTAAAAGACCTTGCAGAAATAGGAATTGCCGTGGGAAATAATGATGTGAAGGTAATACTGTTATCGAGTAGTATGTGTAGTCTTTTGTATACAGCTCGTACTTTGGCATGTTATTTTGTTGTGTGCATGTGCTGTCGTACAGGTGCAGCTGCCATGATTTCAGGTGTGTGTGAAGCTTGGGGATCAATCTTGGGTATTGTTACCTGTCCTCTTTGGGTTTTGTAGCAGTGAATTAGTTAATCCACTTTGGCTCCCGGGTGCACTTTCCTAAGACCTCTGGATTCACAGATGAAAGACGCTCGCGCACACATGCACGCACACATGCACACACGCACAACAGCTAATTTCGATATGTCCTGACTAGCTCAATGGCTGGGCACACATTCCTCTCCAGTATTCCTGGCTTAACACCTTCTAAATCTATATCTTTTATCTTTGTTGCTGTTATCTTCCAGGGCAGCCCTCCCCCACCCCCATAGGGGCCCTTACCCTTTCCACTTACATTGCTGGATGATTTTTCTCCAGCAGGTCTTAAATCTGATCCCTCCACCTCAGAGTCACAGCGATTCTCTTCTCTCCTCTCTTCCTTGGTCTCTTGCCCACACAATCTAAAAGTCCCACCTCCATCTCCCTGCCTAGCCCTTGGCTGTATGGCAGTTCTTTAGTACCAGTTGAAGCCAGCTGGGGGTAGGGATCCTCAGGTATGAAAGTGCAACTTTGGGGAGGAGAATTAAGCACTAGAACTGATTCCCAACATGATTTCTTTTTCTTTGCCCCTTCCCTTGTTTTTTGAAACAGCGTCTCCCACTGGGGCCTGGAGCTTTCCTTTGGGAATATAGGCATGTGCCCACTACACCTGGCTGTTAGTTTTTTGTTTTCAATTTTGGTGTTTTTAGTGTTGATTAAAAATTCATCAGGCATTTGCACAGACATTTTACTGACTAAACTATATTCCTGGCCCTGCTATAGTGTATTTTTTTTTTACAAAGTTCTTTTCATACCTGTTATCCTTATAACCGTGTGTGGTAGATGATACTGACTACATTTTAGATTTTTAATATTTATGTCTATGTGTGTGTGAGTGTATGTCATGTGTGTACAAGTGTCTCTGGAGGCCAGAAGAGGGTGTTGGAACTCTTGGAGCTAGAGTTACAGGCTGTTGTGATGCCCCATGTGGGTTCTGGGAACCCAATTCAGCTCCTCTGGAAGAGCAGTAAGGACTCTTAGCCATCTCTCTATCCCCTTAGTTTTGATTTATGTAGATGAGAAAAGAGGGAGAAAACTGGGAGCATAGAAATAGAATATTCACTAAGTACCTCATTGGACCATGTTGAAGATTTTCACTTAAAAATCGCCTTACTGAAGAGGCTTAGTGTGGGTAAAGGTGCCTTACTCCATACTCCTGATGACCTGAACTTGATCCCTGGATCCCATGGGTTCCAGGGCTCAAGAGAACTATCTACATGCATGTTGATATTGATGATAAATACTTTTTAAAATGTCTTACTTTATTTCTGTGTGATTTGAATAGAACAGTGGTGAGAATAGGCTCAGGTGGGGGCCTCATAAGTAAACTGGACTGTTGTTATGCTCTGTGTGTCCATGGATGTGTGTGGAGGGAGGCTAGCCATAACCTCACTATCTTCCTTACTCACTCATTCCTCGTCTTCCGTGGAGGCTGCAGCTCAGCTAACTAGCATCTTTGCCAAGAGATCACTGGCTCTGCTTCCTGGGTGCTGGGGATTAAAAGTGACCACCATGCCTGGGTCCTGGGGGTTAAAAGTGACCACCATGCCTGCTGAGCTTTTATTTGGGTCCTGTAGCCCAAAACCTCAGTCCTTACACTTGGCACCAAGCACTTCACCCCTGGAGCGGTCTACCTGGTCATACACATTATAGTTTGGAGCAACGGTCTCCTGGGCTAAAAGACCTATGACTTGCCTAGACCAGCTGGCCAGCAAGCCCCAGAAAGCCACTTGTCTCTGCTTTCCCCGGTTCTGAGATTACAAGTGTGTACTACCTTGTCTCTCTGCCTTCCCCAGTTCTGAGATTACAAGTGCGTACTACCTTGCCTAGCTTTACTTGACTGCCAGGCAGCTCATCCTTATGTGGTCATGGTAGACACTTTACTGCTCATCTCCCCAGCCTACCTGTGGTTACACTACAGTCACTTTAAACATGTAACGGTGAATGAAGGTCAAGCTAGACAGAGTTACGCAGTAAGGCCCTGTCTTATAAACAAGCAAACAAAAACAGGTGAGGTGACTATGAGAGAGAGGAGTTCCAAATCTAACGAACTGATTGTGAATCTGAAATTCACATAGTAGAAGGAAACAATTGCAAGTTCTCCCTGTGATCTCCACTTGCACACCATGGCTCACATGCTTGCTCACACAAATATTGTGGCTTCCTATGACTTCTGTTAGGTTTCCTAGCCTAGCTTGGGAAAATAGCCTTGAACATGTTTGGCTCTAATTTTTTATCCCTTTGTGTGTATGGTGGTGGGTGGGTTAGAGGGCAGGGAGACAGCGTCATACTTGGTTCACCTTGTAGACCAGGCTGCCCTTGAATTTACAGAGATTCTGATTGTCTCTGCCTAGAGGTGTGTACTACTATGTAGCCCTGGCTTTAACTTATTTCATGTTTTTCTCTCAGCAGCCAGAGGGAACTGGTATGATAGATGAAGAGTTTACTGTTGCCAGGCTCTACATTAGCAAAATGAAATCCGAAGTAAAGACCATGGTGAAACGCTGCAAACAGCTGGAAAGCACACAGACTGAGAGCAACAAAAAGATGGAAGAGAATGAGAAGGAGTTAGCAGCATGCCAGCTCCGGATATCCCAAGTACGTGTTTCAGATGGTTTTTCATTTGCTGAAACATCAATGTATAAATTTTATTTATTATAAAGGTTTTCAGAATCATATACGTCTGTGTATTTTCAGTAATAAAAGGCCTGTGTGTTTCTTAGTGTAGCTGCAGTATAACAACTTGAATGATGTAATGTATACATACTAAGTATGGAAATTAGCTAGAAACCTGTGACTGACTGACAAAGTGGATGTGCAGAACTGCAGGCACAGTAAGTATTCTGTGGCTGGCTGCTGAGTTCTGGTGAGCACTACACTAGCAAGTGCTCAAGAAGGACTGATAATAAATAGCAGGGTCTCAGGTTACAGACGCCGTAAGCTGTATAGATAATGGTCTACTCTTTCACCTTTTAACTGCACAATGTGTGTGAGACATTTCCCCACCTCATAGTAGTATTTTTTCCCCAAAAGCATGAAGCCAAAATCAAGTCACTGACTGAATACCTTCAAAATGTAGAACAAAAGAAGAGACAGCTGGAGGAATCAGTTGATTCCCTCGGTGAAGAACTAGTCCAACTCCGAGCACAAGGTTTGGCTTCTGATTGCTATGTCTGTATTGTATTCTTCCTTACTTTTAATATAATTGTCATACTCAAACTGAAAGAAAATAGTAAGAATGTAGAACATTTTTAATAGCAAATTATCCATCTCAGTGTGCCTTTGAAATATTTTTTAAAATTAAGGAGTGATAGAGGATACATGGAGTAAGCCCCTAGCTTCCAGACACATGCATATAATATGGTGGACACTTCCATGTGAGCATTCATGGTCCAAACATATGTTACTAAAAAAGAAAAATTATATTGAATATAAGTGGCAATTCAAGGTACTTCCCACAAAGTTCATGAGAGAGAGAGAGAGAGAGAGAGTGTGTGTGTGTGTGTGTGTGTGTGTGTGTGTGTAAATCCTAATATACAACACTTAGAAACTATATTATTTCCCTTTTGTGATATCAATACATTAGTGGTAATAAAGTATCCTAGTGTTACTGAGCTTGGAAGGTTTTGCCAAGTTTTAAAAAATTTGTTTGCCCTCTGGTTTATCTCAGGAATCTTAAGAGTCAGTTTGACCTTCTTTTTTTTTTTTGTTTTGCTTTTTTTGTTTGTTTTTTTAATCTCTTACTTTTATGTACAAAACAGAGAAAGTCCATGAAATGGAAAAAGAGCACTTGAACAAGGTTCAGACTGCAAATGAAGTCAAGGCAAGTTTGCTGTGTGGTGCACCCTGATGTCTTTAATCTATTATTAGTAATCTTAATCTAACTTTGATCTTTTTCCTTCCAAACAAATTTCAGCAAGCTGTTGAACAGCAGATCCAGAGTCACAGAGAAACCCACCAAAAACAAATCAGTAGTTTGAGAGATGAAGTTGAGGCAAAGGAAAAGCTAATCACTGATCTCCAAGAGTAAGTACTATGTTTTCTCTCTGCACTGGGAGAGCTTGGCTCTTCAGACAGGAGGTTCTAATGGACCAGAATCCTTAGAGAAACCTGCTGTGTTCAGTGAAATGAGATTTTTTTCCTTCTCTTCCCGTGTTTTCTGTCTTCAGATATATAGAGTATTAATTGAAGAAATCTGTAATAATTTTAGTAAAAAAAAAACTAAAGGAAGAAAATAAGTGATGACAGGTTTTGGGAGATGAGGATAAAGGTGTGGGGAACGGATGATCAGTGACTTTGGTGACCATATAAGAAATCCCGAGTGACTGAGGGTAGCTGTGCCCTTCCTTTCCTGCCCTTATGAGATCAGAGTGATGAGATCCTGACCAGTTGGCAGAAGAGGGTGAGCTGGTCAAAGCTCAAGCCCAATACATATAGCACACACACTTGGAATTCTAGGCTGAGGCGGGAAGGTGTCAAGTTCCTGGTCAGGAATATGTAGTAACATCCTATTTTAAAAGGCAGGACCCCTTAAAAAGTTAAATTTGATGATGACATTCAGACAACTTTTGAGGCTAAGCTTGTATTACATTCTTTTGTTAGCCAAAACCAGAAGATGGTGTTGGAGCAGGAGCGGCTAAGGGTGGAGCATGAGAGGCTGAAAGCTACAGACCAAGAGAAGACCAGGAAGCTGCATGAGCTCACGTGAGTGTCACTTGAGTTAAAGCTTGCAAACACAAGGCTGTAGGTACTGCTCATGGGCGTGGCTGTCTTTCTGTCTTGCTTTGATTTGTGATGTGTGCTTGTTTTTGAGTGAAAGCAAGACTGTATTACTGTTTCTAAGACTGCCTGCTGTTTTCTTGGTGTCTAATATTTCAAAAATCTATCATAAAGACCATCTTAAAATCTGATAGTAGGGGCTGGAGAGATGGCTCAGTGGTTAAGAGCACAGACTGCTCTTTCAGAAGTCCTGAGTTCAATTCCCAGCAACCACATGGTGGCTCACAACCATCTATACTGGAATTGATGCCCTCTTCTGGTACATATACATAAAATAAATAAATCTTTAAAAAAAAAAATCTGATAGTAATCTAGAAAACTGTAGGATATGCTCTACTATATTTTGTCAAATTTAGTTTTTCATAAAACCATGTTTTGGTCTTCTTTGGTTTTTGCTTTTGTTCCTCTCACCCCCCCTTAATGTGTATGAATGGCCTGCACAGACTTATTCATGTTTACAGTGTGCATGCCCCATACCCACAGAGGGCAGAAAGAGCTCATAGATCCCCTGGAACTAGAGCCACAGGCTGTATTGAGTCAGCATGTGGGTGCTGGGAACCAAACTGGAGTCCTCTGCAAGAGTCACAGTTGTTCTCAACTGCCAGACTAGTTACCCCTAACCTTAATTTCTTCAGCCGAGATTTTTTTTTCCCTTGCTTTTTTTTTTCCCTTGTGAGATATTGGTTTTCTAAAGTGTGAGTAGGTAGACAACTCATGATATTCTTTCACATCAAAGCCTTGAATTTTAGGCAATAATTTGCAAGTAAACTGCAGCAGTTAGGATGGTTACACCAGAAGACTAGTCAGAGTGCATTGCATAAAGGTTCTGCTGGGGGCTGGGAATGCATCGGGGATGCAAAGGCTCTGGGTCTCACTCCCAGCTCTGCAGTGAGGAGTGGTGAGAGTGTGGCAGATAGAGTTCTGCTGAATTTTAGCTAGACTTTTGTACAGTGTAAAGTACTTTAGTTCCAGGCAAATTTTATTATCAGCAACTTCCACTTAATATCTTTTTTGATAAATAGCAGTTTACTCTGTGTATCATACTTTAAAAGTTTTCCTTATATGAACCTCTGGCACATACTGTTTGATCTCTTCCATTGCTGTATGAGCTCTGTTTCTTCCTAATAAGCTACATAATGAAAAAGAGATGGAAGTACATACATAAAGATTTCTTTGAAAGGTACTGCATGGGCAAACTGTTTAAATACAAGCATATTTCCATTGAATTTAATAAAGTTTGATTTAATTTTTGCTAAAGTTGGAGTTTATGGAATCAAAGTTCAAAGCATGTAACTTTTGCTTCAATTTAGGGTTATGCAAGACAGACGAGAACAAGCAAGGCAAGACTTGAAGGGTTTGGAGGAGACCGTGGTAAGAAAATGTGGAGACAGGACTGGGGAGCACATTTTGGTTTTTCTGCCTTAAGTATTGTGCTTGTAAGACCGGTCGATCTCTTTATTCTTAATGCAGGCAAAAGAACTTCAGACTTTACACAACCTGCGCAAGCTCTTTGTTCAGGACTTGGCTACCAGGGTGAAAAAGGTGATCTCATAGTGCCCAGGGCTGCTAGTACAAATGCTGCTTGCTGTGTGTGGTGCTTTAAGAATACATATGTGGTCTTGCCCATGTGAGTCTGTGATGTCCACGTTTGTGTGGAGGAAGCTTGGGTCTTCTGGTCTTTCCACTTCTCACTGCTCAGTTTCCATTCTCTCAGAGCGCTGAGGTGGACTCTGACGACACTGGCGGCAGTGCTGCGCAGAAGCAGAAAATCTCCTTCCTTGAAAACAATCTCGAACAGCTCACCAAAGTGCACAAACAGGTAATGGAGTGTCATGTGGCAACATTACAAAACTACAAATGGGAGAGTAGGAAGCACTTCACCTTGCAGAGTCCCGGACTGTTAGCAGTGTATTCCACTCCCTTGTGGAGACCAGGGGCTTTAGGAAAGTTAACAGGTTTATTTTCGATTTTGTGAGCCTGGGTCTCATGTACTTAAGCAATCCTGGCTCTCCTCAAGTGCTGTGCTTACAGGTGTGAACTGCTGTGCCCAGGGCAGGAGTCAGTGTCTTTATCAACATACTGTTTTCAAACGAATCCTATGAAAGCATGAAATAATCTTATTTCCTCTATAGGAGTTCAAGGTTGAAATTTCTTGTTAATTTATTGGATAGGCAGTATTAATGCAGTCTTCGTAGTTGATGCAGTCTTTTTCTTTGTTGATCTTTTTTCCCTGTAATCTGAAATATACAATATACTATAGTAAGCAGTTCATATTTTATACAGGAAAATATTTTGCTATTTTTTAAAAATGTAACTTTATTATGCACACTCTGTGCTTTCACCAGTGTAAAGTTAAGGGCTTTGCAGCTTTTATTAGCATGTTTACTTGGGCTTTTCATATGCTTAAAGTGGAAACTGGAGACTTAGCTCAGTAGAGTTCACCCTAGATGCACGAAACCCTAGGTTCAGAACCTAGTACATCCATAAAAACGACATAGTGGTGACTACCTGTAATCCCAACTGGGACTTAAAGACAGACCAGAGGATCAAGGTTATCCTTCACTACTTGTGTTGGGAGGCTATGTAGGATACATGAAACCCTTTTTCAAAAATATACAAAAATATATAGGGACAGTTGCTTTACCAGCTGTGTTATATTACTGAGAGCAAGTATTGTCTACTGGCACTATGCCCTACTTCATTGTCTACGTAGGTATTTATAGACCAGTCCGCTGGGTAAGGAAATGATCAAATGAACAGGGCTAGAATGTTAGTTCTGTTGATCAAGTCCTCAGCACCACAGACACCTAGTGTGGTGACAGCACCTCTACTCCCAGCACTCAAGGGATAGAAGCAGGATTAGGACTTTAAGGTCATCTGCTAAAGAGTGAGTTTGAGACTATTCTAGGCTACTGTCTCTAATCAACTAGATGAGTGTGTGCTTTGTGAGATGTTACTATAGCTGATATGTATGTGGTTTTACATGGTGCTGCCTAAATGGAAAAGCTCAACAGAAAAATGTAGATTAACTTGCTAAACTGCAGTTATGAAATACTCATTCTCCCTGTGTACCTTTAGTTGGTTCGTGATAATGCAGATCTGCGCTGTGAGCTTCCTAAGTTAGAGAAACGGCTTAGAGCTACTGCAGAGAGAGTGAAGGCTCTGGAGTCGGCCCTGAAGGAAGCCAAAGAGAATGCATCTCGAGACCGAAAACGCTATCAGCAAGAAGTAGACCGGATAAAGGAAGCAGTCAGGTCAAAGAATATGGCCAGAAGGGGACATTCTGCACAGATTGGTGAGTAGAACATGCCCAGGTAGCTTGTAGTCCTTCAGCTTGGAAACGTCGTCTCCTTTGTCACGCTGAACAGTGATACTGTTGGGAAAGAAGATAGAAACTGAGAAATAGTCACAGTCACTTGACAGGTAACTAGATAAGTGAAGGCCAGGAGATACTGTCCAGGACACACCACCAGAGCACAAGAGAATTTCCTGAAAGGACGGATGGTAGTAGCAGCAGTTAGTGTCTCAGGTTTCAGAATAGTCACTGGTGCAGAAAAGGGATAATGGGAGCATGTAGGAGAAAGAACTTCCTATGCAAACCTGGTACTCGTGTTTGATCCCTACATCCCACAGTGGAGAGAGAGCTAACTCTGTACCCGTCTGTGAGTTCTAGCCCAGCCTCTCGTCCATGTAGACCAGGACTACATAGAGAGACCCTACTTCAAAATTTAACAAGTAGCAAATATTTTGAAAGAGGCAAGAGAATTGTTTCTGGAGAATGGGAGATAATCAAGAAAAAGGTATCAAGAAACAAAAACACAAAAAAATCAACACACTAAAACACTCAGGAATGGTTAGTGAATAGAGAGAGAGAGAAAAGGAATCACTGCCGTCACTCTTACACTTTATTATTCTTATCTTCTTTCTGTCTTACAGCAAAACCAATCCGTCCTGGACAGCATCCAGCAGCCTCTCCAACTCACCCAGGTGCAGTTCGTGGAGGAGGCTCATTTGTTCAGAACAACCAGCCAGTGGGGCTTCGAGGTGGCGGAGGCAAGCAGTCGTAAACACTGACACATTGCAGGTGTGAGTCTGTGCCTGGTTCTTGAGTTGTAACTGTGTGTGGAAATAAGCTACTTGAGTTTCACAGTAGGATCAGGATTTTTTTTTAAATGTGTGTTGTCTTATAAATGCAACTTGGCATGATTTCTTATAGTCTGTTTCATGCTACAGATAATCTATATGTTTAGTTTTGTATTATTAATTTTAAAACTCACATTGGATCATTTATAATAATTCTTTGTATCCTACACAATGGGTATGCCCTAATTTGTGATATTACCTTTACTAGAAACATAATCAAGCACATTAATTTTGTTCTAAGTTTGCTTCTATAAATGACATTTGAAGTATGAAGTATCTAATATACTCCCTCATCCTTTAGATTATTATAAGAAAATCCCCCAAACTGGGATTCTAGACGTGAACGTTTTTTAAGGATATTACAGTTGCTTTCTAGAAAGACATCCTAAAATTGCATCTTAATAAAAATTAGCATTTGGTTGCATCCTTGTCACCATTGATTATTAGTATATAAGCTTCTAATTTGATAGGCCCAAAATAGTATCCCATGGATGTCCTGAAAGAAGGTGACTTCATATGCATGCACATCCTCATTTACATTTCCTTTTTAAACAGTTACCTGTTTCATTCACCTATTGGGAGTTGATTTTTCTCTTTTTTAATTTTATGTGTAAGTATTTTGCCTGCGTTGTGTATCTGTGTACCACATGCATACAGTGCTTCTGTGGCCTAGAAGAGAGAGTTGGACCCTCTAGGACTGGAGTTACAGACAAAAGTGAACTACCATTTTGATGCTAGAAATTGAACCCCTGTCCTCTGGAAGAGGACCCAGTGCTCTTAAATGCTGAATTATCCAGCTCCTGTGAGTTGATTTTTCTAGGTTTCTGAATTTTTTTTTCCCCAATTTTTTTTTATGTGTGTGTGTGTGTGTGTATGTATACGTGCCTGTGTGCATATGTGTAGAAATTAGAAGGCACTTTGAGAGGGTGTTCTCCTTCCACATTGTGGGCCCTCGGGTCAAATGCAGGCTTGTCATCTGTTTCTGGCAGGAAGATAACAAATGTCATTTGGGGGCTTTCTTTATATACTACTATAACTTCACATTTAAAAGTTCTGGAAGTAACATACCACACCTGTTCCCCATGTGGTACTTAGTAGCTTTCCTTTTAATTTAGTAATACACTCAACATTTTGTTCTATATCACATTCACTAGTAAATGGCTGTCTCTAGTTTATGACACATTCCAGAAGTCTGACTTTTAACTACAGAAGTCCCACAGAAATGCTGAAAATGTAAAATGCTAAGTAATTATGAGATGGTTAGCTCTTATTGCTTCTGAGAAATCCTAAGGTTGGTTTATTTTAATTTTGCTTGGTTTTGATACTTTTATATATAATACTGTTTTGAGTAGAAGTTAAACCAGCAATCTGGAGAGGTTAAAAATGTAATATTTTGTTTGTTCTGTCTGTTAAAGTGAAAGAGATAAAAAGCCTAGGATTGGAAGTTCTGAATGTCAGTCTGGCTTTGCCGCATTCATGAACTTGAACAAAACAACTTGTTAAAGTCTATTCTTTCTGGGCTGGGGAGTTGGCTCCATCTGCCAAATGAGCAAGTGCTGCCACAGAAGCCTGGGGACCAGAGTTTGGCTTGGCACACATGCAGAAGTTAGACAGGGAGAAGACAACTATAAACCCAGCTCGGGGAGGGGGTCCCTGGAACTCAGAGAGTTCTGGGATCAGTAATATACTGTGTCAAAAAAATATGATAGTGAGGCAGATGACTGCCCTCTGGCCTCTATACATAAACACACTGCATACAGCACACACACATAGAAACTTAATTCATTCTCCTCTGAGTCCTTTTAGCCTTCACTATAAAAATAAGTTATGCATTTGTAAAAAAATAGTTTTTTTGTGCAGCTGTAATAATAATAATAATCACATCTAACATTAATATGTGTAATATTTCATATCCAAATTTGGATCTTCCTCTTGTGCCTCTTTGTACCTGCTAGTCAAGGCTCAAACCACTGGAGCTCTTCTCTATTTCTTGTTAATATCTTGTGTATCTAATTTTTCTAAACCAGGGCATGATCTAGGACTTTGTATTTTTAAGTTTCTTTTAATCTGGAACATCTCTGCCTTTTAGTGAGTGACCTGCCAAAGACAGCCAGTATCACAAATGTATGCTTCCTCCTTCTGGATGTATTTAACTATGTGTGTAGCTACGATATTCCTTTACTCAGTGAAGACTGAATGACTTAGTGTGTTTTAGGGGGTTTTGTAGGGTTTTCTTTTTTCTTTTTTGAGTCAGTGTCTCATTGTATACCTTGGCTTGCCTGGAGCTTGCTATGTAAACCTGAACTCAACAGAGAGCCACCTGCCTTTGCTTCCTGGGTGCTGGAATTAAAGCATTTTTTGCTTGAGCTATATTCTAGTGACACAGGAGATAGACTAGTTGATGTTCCTACACTGAGAAATGTACCCCCCCACAGACAGAAAGACACACACAGACACAGAGTCTAATTCCTGTCTCTGCCCATGTTGAACTAGTAGCTGACTTCAGCCTCCGGTATGGTTGGTAGGCGGGAAACAGTTCTTGAGAATTACACGAGTTGGGATATCATCACGTAGCACCAAGCTTTCACTGCATAGAAGCTGCTCCTCTGCCTTCCTAGAGGAGGGCATTTTCACTGCATAGAAGCTGCTCCTCTGCCTTCTTAGAGGAGCTCAGAAGTTGGTATCTTCAGATGGTTTTTTTTATGTTAAAATTCATATGTAAACCTTGAACTCATACTTTATTTTCATAGAGTAGAGTTTTGGCCTCTTAAATAGCTTCATGTACATAGTGATGATGTTTAGCACACGGGAGAGAACTTGCTCAACTGAGTGAAAAGTGTACTTATGAAGTGTAATTGTTACACTGCTGAATCAAAGGATATCCGAGTTTTATTTAATTTTTAAACTTATTTTTATTACTTTTTAAAATTATGTATGTGTCATGCCCATGGAAGCCAGAGACATCACTCCCTCTGGAACTGACTTACAGGCAGCAGTCCTCCTAGTGAGTACTGACTGGGATCTGAACCAAGGCCCTCTGCAAGAGCAGCATGCACTCTGACATACATGCTCATCATTCCTTGAGCCTTTTAATTTATTATATCATTATATCTTAAACTATGGCGGAAAAGTTAAATACCCTGAAGATACTTTTTAAAATTACTTTTTAAGTATTGAGAAAAACATGGATTTATTTAGGGCAGTGGTGATAGTACTAATAATATTTAATGCCTTTTGTTTCCAGTTTTACATAGCCTCTTTTCTTTCATGTGGCTTTATTACTAAGTCCAACTTAAAGATAGTTGTGTGTGTGTTTTAGGTTATGTCTGTAGGCCCACAAGTGCCACAGCATATTTATGGAGGTCGTAGGTCAACACTGGGTGTCTGTCCTTGCTTTCCACCTTGTTTGAGACAGGATCTCTTCTGCACTGTCCATTCTAACTATCCCTGCAGCTTCCAGACATTGTTTTCAGCTCCCATCTTGCAGATATAAGAGCACAAGGATTACAGGCATGCACTGCTATACTTGCTTCAGTGGGTTCTGGGGATCCAGCTCCCCAGCGTTTCCCTATTTTTATCTAAGCCACATTATTGCTACCAACTGCTGCTAAGTAGTGGTCCTTGACTTAAGAATGTCGTGTTTACTGTTTAAAGATTGACAAGCCTGCTTTCCCCCCCACTGCTGCTTCATTCTCCCAAATGCTGCAAGTTTGAGTTACAAGTTTGAGCCACCATGCCCAGCTCTATTTTGTTATTAAACAAAATAATTCATATATCAACCCACATATGGCTTTATTAACTGGGGATGAAAAAAATGACGGGCTGACCTTGTAAACATTGTTCTGCTCATAAATAGTTCAAGTAAGAAGACAGAGAAGTAAAAGAAGGGAACCAGGAGCTGGAGAGATGCGCACTAGTTAAAAGCACTTGCTCTTGCAGAGGACGTAAGTCTGGCTCTGTCGTCCACAGCGACTTAGAATCATCCATAACTCCAGTTCCAGGGAGCCCTCTTCTGTGCGCCATAGGCACCAGGCCTCATGTGCTGCACATGTCATCCGTCAAGACATATGAACATAAAATCTAATTCAAACGTATTTTTTAAAGAAATTAAAGCATTCCTATTTTGTTCATCATTATCTCAAACAGGAGTTTTGTAAAAACTAAAATGTTCTCTGCTTTCTCCTATTTCAGGTGTTGAAAAGTAATTGAAGTTTGAAGAGGACATAAAATCAGTCTTTCATTAACTAACCTCTATTCCTTGGGATTGTAGAAATTTAATTTTTTAATGTGTAAACTACTCCTAGCCTGTACAGCTGTTTCCTACTCACTCTTATAAACTCTGCTGCTTCCCAACACCAGAGTGCAATGTTGATGTCCTAGAAGGGAAATGACAGTTTACAGCTGCGGCCTCTGCATTACAGTTTGTTCTTGGTGTCCTCACTGTGGAGTGACCGTGCTCCAGGACCTCCTTGACTGGCCTTTCTGTGGATGTGTGACCTTGGTTTACATTACCTTAGCTGCTATTGCTTTTCATTTCCCCTTTTCTACTAAAACGTCTTTTTTTTTTTTTTTTTTTTTTTTTTAAGGAAATATGGAACCTTTAGATTAAATGTCTTAAATTTTACCACTTATAACACTACTTGCCACAAAATATATCAGGTCAGTGAGTACTGTATTTTAAAAATCCCTCGAGCAGGTTGTGGTGGCACACGTCTTTTATCCCAGGCAGAGGCAGATGGATGTCTGTCAGTTTGAGTTCAGCCTGGTCTGCATACTGAGTTCCAGGACAGCCAGGGCTATATAGGGAGACCCTGTCTTAAAAATAAAAAAGATAAAAAATTAATTAACTTAAAAATAAATTTAAAATCCCTTGAAAATGTTAGGGTTTATGTTGCTGGTATGGTCTCTGAAGCATGCCTCTGAAAACATTGAGCTTGGAGACGTCTGACTAATTAGCCAGGAGCTCAAGACTGAACAGGCTCTATTAGCTCATGAGATGTTTGTTGCATATTACATATCAAAAATGAATCTCATGTTAAATGAGTTTGGAAGTACTATATCCCTTCTGGCTGACTTCTGCACTTAAAGCTTAATGGGACAGTGCTGCCCTGCTTTATTCTGTTATATCTGCCTGCTAATGGAAGAATTGAACAGAAGCTAATGTCACCTTTACTATTAGGAAATAAATGAATTAAGACATAGAATTAAATAATTTTCAAATGTTAAATAATTGTGTTGAAAAAAATGAGAAAAATTGTGAACAGGACAGATGAACTATAAATTTAAAACTACATGGCTAATTTTGCTCTGAAATCTTGAAGGTGGTTTTCACATGTTACACTAAGTCATACACTATAATTTGTTTAGTTAGAAATAGTACATTGTTTGCAAGTCACTAATAATTCTCAAAAAAAAAAATACTGTTGGCCATAGTGAATAATTTTTTAAATTAGACCTAAATGTATACCTATTTTTGGCACTTATTTTACAGATGATTAAACTCAATCAAGTATATTTTAAGGATCTATAAGGAACAGGAAAAATTCCAACATCTGCATCCTCAGTGCTTGGGGTAACTGCAGCCCTGTCAGCAGAAACCCACAGGAAATGGGGTATCTGAGGTTATTTGATAAGTAGAGAAGCTTTGGAAGTTCTGTCTTAGAATCTGGCTGGCAGAATCTTTGGAAAAGTTTTATATACAGATATTTGTATTATTAAATTTGGAGCCATAGTCAGAAGACTCAGATCATAATTGGCTTATTTTTCTATTTCCTTAACTATTGTAATTTCCACTTTTATAATAATTTTGATTTGAAAAATAAATTTATTTATTTTTTTAACAGTCAAAATCTTTGCTGTTGTAGTCTGCAGCCTTTAATGATTGTGTTGCTTTTATGACTGAAAGAAGCACTCCACAAATTGAGAGAGAGCTTGATGCAGCAAGGTCCAAGTCATAGTTAGTGAGGTGCACAGCTCCTGTGCTCATCGCTGTCTGTGAGGCATCTGGCTGCATCCATAATGGAAGAAAACCTCCTCTGTCCGAGTGTAGTAGTTTTAAGATGTATTATGGGTATTGGTGCTTGTACAACACACAAGGAATTGTAACTAGCATGTTGTTAGGAAAACACATTGTTAGTTTTTTTAATCTTAAATGTTTCTTTTCTATTTATAATTTCAAACTTTCATAAAGTATACTAAGAATTTCATAAATTTCTTTTCAGTGAACTGAACTGCTCTTTTTTGCTATGATAGGCCATTAAATATAGCATTCACACAAAATGGACGTTTTTAATCACCTAGACTATTGAAAATGTTTTAATTTGCAATGTCTTTTTTTTTGTGACTGGATATATTAATGTTCCTCTGAGTGGTATTGGTAATTGGTTCAGAAGAGAAACTCAATGAAATAAGAATAGTATTTATTCATGGTGATCAATTAAATTATTTGCCTAATTTAAGGAAACTAACTACTATGCATAACTGAATTTATTTGCAACTCTCAGTTTGATTTGAAGTAACAGAAGAATCTAAGTCTACCTGTGGTATAGGTTGTTTTATTTTCAGTGTTTAGGGTTACATTTAAACATAATTGGTTTGGGAAAACGACATAATTTTAAGTTAACCTGCATGCTGTAAATGTGTTTAAATAAAAGAAAATCTTTTTGAAGTGTAATGACACATTTGAACCTTACTTCATGAAGCATTAGCTTGATTTTTTTTAGCTGCATTGCCTGCCCTGAGTGAATTTGGGGGGGGGGGGTTATATCTCTCTACTCATCTGTGTATGTTTTAACAACAAGTGGCTGCCTCTCAAATCCAGTGGGATTGGCTTTTTTGTATTTTGGCTTGCATCTTTTAGAATTGTAGAAAAGTTTTAACCATCTATCAGAATAGAATAAGTGAACTCTAGTAAGTAGTGGTACCTTGGTTTTCAACAGTTACTAGTTCACCATTTTATCTGTAACCCTAATTGTACATTTGATTTTAAAAGTGTTTTCATAGTGATGCTAATGTCTACTTTTTACAGATAAAAATGCCCTAAAGTATATGGCAAAGGCAGGCATGGTGGAGCATACCTTTAATGTCAGACCCTGGAAGCGAAAGCAAAGAGGACTTGGGGTTCAAGACCAACCTGAGACTTTTCTTATGCCTTGTCTTAAAAAGAACATAGACACACTAGATACCATTATCACACCAAAACAGAAATAATTTGTTTACCAGATATCTTAGTTTTATAAGAAGCTTGTTTACATCGAGGTCCAGTTAAGGTCCACATATTGCAGAGTCCTCTTTTATCTCTTATTTTTTCCCTTGAAATTAGTTTATGAAGAGAGCAGATAGCCTGTTCATGGTTTCACAGGTGTCTGCTGTTTGTGTTTTCTGTTCATTTGGTTTGGTCCACTTGGATTAAAGTATTTTGCTTCACCAAAGGGGGGAACGTGCCTCACCAGTAGTACTACTAGTATTACATCAAGTGGTACATGATAGCGTATAGTCTCTCTTATGGGTTATCAGGCACTTAATGCCATAGATGTTCAGTAGGAGTTACTAAATGTCAGCAATGTGATTCTGTCATCCCTCTTGTTGCTTCAAGAGATAAGTTTCCTGTCTGGTTCCCCGGGGGTTAGTTTGCCTAAGAAAGATGGAGTAGATACCGGCTTCTGTGTTTCAAAACATCATTGCTTCCCTTCATCTTCAGCGGTGACCAGTTGTTGCTCACTGATACCTCTGTGTATATATACCCTCTCTACCAGACTTTTGGAGACAGGGCCTCTCATTGGACACAAAGCTCACCACTTGAGCTAGATTAGTATACCAGCCAACAAGCTCCACCTCTCCAGTTGTCAAACACTTTACAAACTGAGCCATCTTCCTAATGCTGGTCTTGTTTTCTTAGGTTTATGAGTTTTCAGATTGGTTCCTTTTCTGAAGAAACTTAAATGTAAACAAAGTTTTCCAAACAAAATCACAGCTAGTCCACGTAAAGGTAAATGGTAAAGGACTTCATCAAGTGAAGATGTACGTGCAGATTCGTATACTTGGAGTAAGGAGGCAAACTAGGGTAGAGAATAGATACTATTTTAATATATAAATGATAGGAGGGGCAAGAGAACTCTTACAGAGATTCTAACACTTTTGAAATGATGGTCATAAGTAATGATGAATCCTCAATTATTAGTCATCAGAACCCACAGCTCTAATTCTCAGTCTCAGGCAATTCTAGAGATATAGTCAATAAAAATTTGCATTATCCTTTGAGAGCTAAATATCTTTCAGTTTGGCTACAGAAAATTTAATTTTGTATTTAGATAGTGGTGGTGGAAAGAAATTTACAAAAAGTAGTAGCTGGGAGCTCATCATTGGTGATAAGGACTGGAATTCTATCACTCCTAACCACAGGAAGCTGGGATGGGGGCTTGAGAGATGGGTCAGTGGTCAAGAGCATTGGCTGCTGTTCCCTGCTCACAACTGTCTACAGCTCCAGTTCCAAGGAGATCACAGAGACATGCTTGCAGTCAAAAGACCAGTGCCCATAAAAGGGGGGAGGAGGAGCTGGGTTTGGCATTTGTAATACAGTCCCAGGGAGGCAGAGACAAACTATTGCCTGGGACTCAATTGATAGGTCAGCCTAACCTGAATAGTAAGTCAGCACAATAAGAGATGGCACCTCAAAGAAAAACCAAGGTAGGGGATAATCTGGGGAATGACATCCAGGGTTCACCTTTGACCTACAAATTCATGTGCACACAAAGAATTTGCACGAAGCAGTGGAGTATCTGCAGGATTGAGTTTGAGTTGTAAAGCTTTTCTCTTTGAGGATCAGGGCCTTTATCTTATAGGGTACACAATGTTCCCATGATCACAATGGAAAAGATAAATGGGTCTTGGTGCTCCCTTCTAGAACAGTGTTCTTCTGTGAGCAAGGACTCAAATACTTAGGTGAGTGTGTCTTGTGCTCTAAAGGATAATGCCTCGTTCTTAAAGACTAGATTCTGAGATGGCCCTTCAGCTAACACCACCACCAGTCCTCTTATGCTACCAGGCCTGCAGCTTGTAGACTTTGAAGTGTATGATCTGAGTGGTGGGTGTTACCCCTTTGTGAAGTCAGTCTCCTAGTCTTACAACCAAATATGCTAAAACCTCTGTCAAGACTTCTTAAGACCAGAAGCAGAAGAGGCAAATCTCTGGCCCTTACAGAATAGAAGACAATGTAGTCAACTTTTACCACCAAGTTACTAGCTGCTCTCAAGGATGGCCAAGCCCATTGGGTGGCAGGCAAAACATGTGACCAGAGCAGTGATTGGTCAAACTTCATTCTGTTGAAGTACCATTCTATGGAATGTGCCACTTCCTGATTTGCATAGCAGTGTCCTATAAAGCTCTTCATAGCTTTGTTCCGGCTTAAACATCTGTGTTCTCATCTAGCTAATCATTTGAGGGTTGAATATGAAATGTTCGTTCCAGTAGGGCCATGTGTTTGAACACTTGGTTCCCTGCCAGCACTGTTCTGGGAAGGTTACAAAGTCTAGTAGGTGGAGCCTTGATAGAGAAAGTACATCTCAGGGGACAAGAGGGTTTATAGCTTTGCCCTACTTCCTGTTCTGTCTGTCTTAGGAGTGGGTGCAACTATGTCTTCATCCCCATGATGGACTACTGTGTCCTCTCAGGAGCTATACGCCAAAATAAAGTTGCTTTTGTTACAGCAACAGAAATAAAACTAATAGCTGGTCCTAGGACATACCATCTTCTCTCACCTGTGAATGTGTACACACAGGTTGGTATTTTCTAATCTTTCTGCTCCTCTATTGTATGACAGGAACAGTTTCCCTTGCAACTACGGTTTGTTTTTAGTGTTTCCTCTCCATGCTCTTTCTATAGGCCTGGTTGTCTGAGCTCTGTTGTTTCAACCTTTACCAGTGACATTCGTTTCATTTAGCTTTTGTCTAAGAAATACTCCCCTTTCAGTGTTGGGGGGTAACTGTAGACCTGTGGCATTTTCGCTTTTGAAACAGTATCTTCTACTAGGCTGTCTTCAGCGTGGTAACTCCTCTGCCTCTGCTCCTGCCTCCCAAGATCTGGGACTGCAAGCCTATAGCACTGTACCTGAGCAGATCTTTGGGTTTGCCGCCTTAATCTTGGTAACCCTCGGTTGTTATGGCTGCGGATGCTCCTTTCCTGCCATTACATTGGTGCCTTGGAAATTGTTTAAGTTAGTATATTCAAACTGCCCCCTTTTGGTTTCATTTATAGAACTATGACTGTTTTCTGAGTTGCCCACATTTACCATTAGAACTCTGTATCCATCATGCATTTTCCATTTTGTTACTTGTTTGTTTAGCAACAGAGTCTCATATAGCCCAAGCTATGCTCAAATTCTTGTACCAAGAGATAGCCTTGAGCTTATGATCATCCTGCCTTCACCTGAGTGTTGGGATTATCATGCAGTACTGATCAAGCTCAAGGTTTCAGATGTACTAAGCAGGCACCCAACTGACTGAACTACGTCTCCAACCCCATCATGAATTAATTTTAAATTTAGTCTGATTCAAATCTGTACCAAAACCTGAATGTTACCTTTTTTTTTTTTTCTTAATCAGTGTCTGTTCCAACAAGAAATGTCTCATACTTTGTTCAAAGTTGGGTGTGAGTTAAAAACTTAAGAACTAGCTCTAGGAGTCACCCAGGAGTAACTTGTAGAAGCATCTCTACTTCTCCAGTTGTCCAGGACTCTATATTCTCCTGTATCTCCAATTTGGGGACCAACACTTTGTCCATGTTTCTTGAGGAATGCACAAGGCCTTAGGCTCCCTCCTCAGCGCTGTTACAGAGAGCAGGAGGGCACGTGCTGTTCTTTTTAGCCCAGCTTTTCTCTTGTGCAGATGGGAATGATGTCTTCGAAGTCTCCCCCAGTCACTATCATTCAAGATTCCACGTGAGATGCTGCAGTCCTTTTCTGACCTGGATTTAGTCACTGAAACAGCCCATCTGTAAAAGCAAACACGGCATTTTCCCCAGTTCACAGGGACTCCTGTGGGGTGGGTGTGAGGTGAGAGGAAAGTAGTGGCGGGTGGTGTAGGTATCCGGACGACCAGCACTTGGATTGTGCTTTTATCTGTGGCCTTGTTCATGCTCACTCCTGAACACACCACTGGAACATTCTGACTTGGGCAAGTCCAACCTGTGGTGGAATTTCTAAGTGGCCTGTCACTTGTGTTCTGTGTTCAGGTCTCCATCTCTGCTAGACCCAGCATCACAACAGGATTTTTTTTTTTTTTTTTGAGACAGGGTTTCTCTGTATAGCCCTGGCTGTCCTGGAACTCACTCTGTAGACCAGGCTGGCCTCAAACTCAGAAATCTGCCTGCCTCTGCCTCCCAAGTACTGGGATTAAAGGCTTGCACCACCACCGCCCAGCTTTTTTTTTTTTTTTTTTTTTAAGAGCATGAAATTTACTATAGAGTTTACAGTCTTACTTCAGAGGCTTGACTTCAGACTTGGGTCATTGTCACATCACTACATCTTCTAGTCCTAGGACTTATGATCAGGCTACTTACAACTAAGCCTGCATTTCCTGTGGAGCCCTTTCCTAGGCTGGCTCCCACTAAGGCCCAGCAGGTCTGTGTTCCCTGGGGTATTAGTCACTCTTACAATGCTGTAATCAAAGAACCCAATAGAAACTACATAGCAGAGGAAACAGTTTGGGGGAGACTTTGTTACAGCAACAGGAGTATGTGACAGAGGCTTGTTCACAAAACACAGGGGGACAGTTTTCAAAGACCAACATCTATTTCCACCATCGAGGTTGCACTTCCTAAGACCCACAGCCTTTAAATTAGTCCAGCCACAAGCTGAGGGTCACCCTATCCCTCAGGCTCATGATATCTGGTCTGACATCAAGTCCCCATTGTTTTAACAGACCCAACACTTGAATGCTCAAAGATCAGTCTACTGAGACTCAAACATTGTATTGATCGTGTGAGTGCAGATGTGTGTGTGCCACAGGATATGTGTGGAGGTCAGAGCGCAAGTCTCAGCTGTCTCTCCAGTTCCTGTGTGGCGTTCAGAGATCAAACCCATGTCAGCAGGCTGTGTACAAAATGCCTCTGCTAACACAGCCTCCCACAGGCCCTCAGTGCAAACGCTTAACGTCTGGGCTCTAAAATAGTCATCTCCACTACACTGTGGCATGAGGCAAGAGCAGCAAGATCAGACCCCAGCAAGACAAGCATTGCAGCTTCCAGGGCACAGAGGAGCATGATGGAAGCCTGGGTTTATTTCCCTTCGGTTACTGTAATGCTCAGAGCCTGTAGCTTCCCTCTGCAGACATTCTATGTTGGTATCTCCAATATGTTGGGGTCTCTAGGCTTCATACACAGCCCACTTGGAGTCTTCCAGAAGGTGAGCCAACCATGCCACATTTCTGGGTGTTTTCTGGTTTTTTTCTGGAATGTTGATGTAAGCCTCTTTGACTCTTAACTCTTGCAGTGCCACATATGCAGATCTATCACTATGGGGCTAATTCCATATTCTGTGGCCAGCTTGAGATGTAGTCAGAACTTCTTGGACCATAGCTCCAGCAGCTTCTTAGCACTTATATGGTTGACCTTGGAAAACTCCTAGGTGGTCTTGCTTGAAGCAGACCCACCCCACCCCACACACACACACACACACACACCTGCAGCTGTCTTTGCAGGTTCTCTCTACAGAAAAGGCAAATGGATTTGTGTTTGTATACTCTGGCGCTTTTATTAGTTGGGTCTTGCTATATTGTCCCAGTGTAAGTGTGAGGCACTACTTTTAAAAGTTGCAGCAGCTTTTTCCACCCCCGACACCCTCCCCAACCCCCCAGCCACCCAGCCTAACTTTTTCTCCCAATTCTCTGTAAGTCTGGTTGAAAGCACCCAGCAGTTACCATGCCACAGCCTGCAGACTATACTGTTTCTTGGAATTTCTGCCAAATTAATGGCTCTATTAAATTTAAATCTAGCCTGACTCAAATCTTGAGCTTGGGTAGAGCTGTCCCTACAGCCCCATTGGCTACAGGGTACATGTGCTCGCTCTTCAGAACATGCCAGATTCTTGGCCAACCTGTAACATGAACTGCCTCTCAGTAGGGTTCTCATTCTTTTGTTTGTTTGTTTTTGTTGTTGTTTTTCGAGACAGGGTTTCTCTGTGTAGACCTGGCTGTCCTGGAACTCACTCTGTAGACCAAGCTGGCCTCAAACTCAAAAATCCACCTGTCTCTGCCTCCCAAGTGCTGGGATTAAAGGCGTGCGCCACCACAGGCTGGCAGGGTCCTCATTCTTAAAAACAGCCTCCTAAGCACAGCCTTTTGCAGTCTTCCTGCTCTCTGTAGAAAGACTGTCTAAAAAGTAAAAACATTTTCTTAAGGGGATTCAACAAAAGAAAAGTTGAGGCCGGAGAGATGACTTAGCAGTTAAGAGTCCTCACTGCTCTCCCAAGATGATCTGACTTGGATTCTCAGCACCCATGTCAGCCTGCTCAAAACTATCTGTACCTTGAGCTTCAGACCTCCATAGGCACCTGCACTTATGTGCACATGTACACAGCAGACACACACACACCTACACATAATTACAAACAGTAAAAATCTTAGGGTTTGCCAAGTTGACTACATTAAGGACAGTCACTCCCGGCTAGGGAAGGCTGCCAGTGGAAAGTTTCTAAGAAAAACTGGGACAGATTAATTGATGTGTTGCATTTTGAGAGGAGAGTTAATACAACTGGAGTGTAGTGTAGCTTTGGCTTGAGTGAGTGTTACATAGGCACAAGGAAAAAATGACTGATTCACAAAAGTATAGGGCTTGTGATATAACCCAGTGGTAAGGCTGTATGCTTATCATAGTCAATACACTAACTCTGTTTTCACTACAAGGGTGGAAAGTCAGACAAGAAAGCAAAAGTCAACATACTCTATTATATGGCTCAACCTTGATTAGCAGTTGATGAACAGCTAGATGAAGAGAATTCATAATTTCAGAGGGAGAGAGATTGAGGATGCTGGTGGTAAGAATTCAGTCCTCTTCCGTAGTGAATGATAGATATTGCCTAAGGATGAATAATTCAGAAGTAGAATGAAAACATGATAGTGGCTGCTTGCCCCTAGGAAGGAGAGAAGAGAAATGGGGCAGAGGAGCCGTAGCTAGGAAGCAGGCTTCCTAGAGCCTTGACTTTCCCAAGTGTGGCTGGTCACCATGTGGTTCTCCTTCCAACATTGGACAGGCAATCCTAGTTTCCTGACAGTATTAGACCCTTTTTCATTGCTAGGACAAAATGCCTGGTGAAAGCTACATTGAAAAGGAAATTTCTTGCAATTCATAGCCAAGGGGCTATGTCCTTTCCCTTGTTCTAGAAGTCTTGTCATAAGAGAGGAGGCCCACATGGCACCCCGCAGGCAGGGCAGACCAGTGTTGTTGCAGCTTGCCTCAGGGTGGGTCTTCCCTGCTCATCTTTGGAACAATGAATTGTCATTTGAAAACCTAAGTTTCTTGTTACTTGTTCTGAGAAGTTGATGTTCTTTTCTGAAGTTATCAATGTAGCATAAAAAGGGTTGGGTTTGTTTTAATGAAGGCTTTATTATGAGACTGGATAAGAACAATCCTACAAGGCAACAGACTTTGTGAGATTTTCTGTTGTTATCCACAGCCATACTAAAGTAACTTGCTTTTCTAGATTCTTGCCCTACTGACCTCAGTAAAGGAGGCATGAAAGATGCTTAGCCATCACCTGATGTTTTGCTCCCTAGTCCTGACAACTACCAAACCGTAGACCAAAAAGAGGAAAATGTTGAGCCCCTTCCTGCTCCCAGGCTGAAGGTGGAGCACAGGCTCTGGGGCTTCTGGACTAGAGGCCCCTCTGTAGGTCTTTCCCCACGCAAAGCCCCTGTTGTTGAGCTCCTTTTCTGTCTACCTTTCCTTATAAACTTTACAGCTACTGTTATCTTTCTTGAGACAGGGTCTAACTTGTAGCTTGTGTAGGCCTTGTACTCACTAAGCAGCCCAGGCTGCTCTCAAACTTGAAGCAGTCTTTCTGCCTCAGCCTCCCAAGTTCTGAAATTATACTCACTTGGAGGTTACTCAGAGTTAAATAAGCAGATATTGGAATTACTTCTATATTTAAATGTGTACTTCCAGATTTTGAAGATCTAAAAGAGAAACATTTTATTTAGTTGTGGTAAAACATGCAGTATTTACCATCTGGACCACTTTAAAGTATACTTGAAAGTATGTAATTGTGTCTATTTCCCCCTCAAGAAAATGAACACAGAATTGGTTCAGGACTGAAAAAGCTAGTTTACTTATTTGGGATTGTGCACATACATGTGCCATGGCATGCCTGTGTAGGTATGAGGACAATATTAGTGGAATCACTTCCCTTTCTCTGCTATATCCCAAGGACCAAGCTCAGGCTGTTGGGCTTGGCAGCAATGCCTTCACCCACTAAGTCATCTCTTTAGCTCCACTAACATCCTTGATGCAAGACTATTTCAAGATCCAAGCCAAAATACTTGCTTAGAGTTTTCAATTTATATTAGCTTACCAAAGTTACCAATATTATGCCATATATTCAGACTATTCTTCCATAGATAAAATTAAAATCTGTGATAACTATTTAAAATATTCAAGAAATGAGCATTTATTTCAGAGCCATTTGAAATGAAAGCGAGTACAGCAAAGTGAGCAACACCAGAGCAGAGCCCATTGTTTTCTGAGACAGACAGGATGCCACCAGTATGAGCCACAGAAAATAACCACACTAAGCATCCGCAATATATTACTTTCTCTGAGCAAAACATTAGGCACACAGCTTTTCTGTACAATAACTAGAATTGTGCACAGACTCTCACTGCTCTGAAAATGAACTTTTGTTTTATGCAGATGTAGGCGAATTAGAATGCACAAAGGCTGAGAACCTCCAACTGGATTTGACAAAGGGATTTTTCTTCTATAAGACAGGACCCAAACAGCTTAACACGGACCTGAAATCTGTCTGTTGTCTCAATTTCAGAAGTGCCTGAACGCTAGTACTTTCTGAATATTCCCTTCTAGGGCTAGAGAAACAGAAGCTGAAAGATCTCCAGGTCTCCTGTGGTCCAAACCTGTGTAGAGGACCAAGTGCCTCCCATACTATGGTAGCAATTAGTTCATACAAAGGTCTGGACCACTAAACAGGACTCCTACAGGAGGGGAGGCCTTACCCCACATCTCAGAGGCTCATCAGAGACGGAACTGCCCTCTCAGCCCTACACAGAGTGTTCCATGAGACTGAGTTCATTGTGACTTCCAAGAGCTCTCTCCACGGGAAACCCCACCACCACCATCGAAGAGCTGCTGTGTCCTCCATGGCTGCGGTTATTGGTCACAGCTGAAGGACTAGCATACCAGCTATTCAAGCTTCCTTACTCAGCACTTCCCCTCGTGACCTCTTAGAGTATAGGTAGCATTTGGGGGGTGTAGTGGAGGTGCCTGCATATGCCAGGAGAGAAGGTTGGATTCCTAGAGCTGTGAGCCACTGGGACTGAACCCAGGTCCTCTGGGAAAGCGCTAACTGCTGATCCATCTCTTCAAGCCCTCATGAGCCTTAAAATGTGTGCACTCGTGTGTGTGTGTGTGTGTGTGTGTGTGTGTGTGTGTGTGTGTGTGTGTGTGTGTATGTATGGTAGTGGAGGCACCTGTCATAACAGACAATGGAAGTCAGAGGACAACACTTGGAGTCTGTTTTTCTCACCACCGTGGAACACGTATGTTGACACTCCGTACGTCAGGCTTGCATGATGTGCTTTCACTGCCAAGGCCCTCCAGCAGCCCTGCACTGCTTTGAGGCAGATCTTCACTCTGTTCCCCCATCTGGCCTCCTAGCCACGAGCATCCTCCCTCAGCCTTCTGAATAGCTGGAAACACAGGTGTGCATTATGGCACCAGGCATCATGGACTTTGGTCCATAGCATTCGCCCTCCTTTTGGTGGTGTTTTGTTTTTGTTGATTTGGTTCTTTTTTCCAAGACAGGGGTGTCCTGAAACTCACTCTGTAGACCAGGCTGGCCTTGAACTCAAAAAGATCCACCATCTCTTAACCACTGATTTTTTTTTTCTTTTTTTGGTTTTTCGAGACAGGGTTTCACTGTGTAGTCCTGGCTATCCTGGAACTCACTCTGTAGACCAGGCTGGCCTCGAACTCAGAAATCCACCTGCCTCTGCCTCCCAAGCGCTGGGATTAAAGGCGTGCGCCACCACTGCCCAGCTAACCACTGATTTTAAAACACTAGTTTTAAAGTCTGGTTAGATTACAGGCCCTCTCGCTGCCATTTTCTATCCTACAAATCCAGTCTTGCTCCCCTGTGGGTCTCTCTCTGGGCAGAGTTGACAAGCTACATTATGCTGTGGCCTCCCAGACCAGACCCTCCTTCAAAGCCACCACAGAAACTTGGAGTTCTGTCTAGCTCTACTCATGGAATCTACGTGGAACTTACACCAACCCCTGAAAGCTTAAAAAGATCTGTTCCCCCTTTGTTAGGCGGGTCATTGGAGGCAGGTCTTGAAGGGTACATGCTTCTGCTCTTGCCTAAGCTATCTCTGCCTCCTAATCCTCTAAATTTAAACAAGTTCTAACCCTTACAGATGGAGCTAGCCTGGCTGCCTTGCCTTCATCACTGGAGCTCTATGCTCATTAAACAATAAGTTATTGCCTCTTCTCCCAGCCCATGACTGGCACCATTTTGCCCTCCCTCTGTAAAAGCCTGACTACCCCAAATACCTCCTTATGGTTAAAACCATATTTCTCCCTTTGTAACTGGCTTGCTTCATTTATCATAAAGTTCTCAAGCTTCAATCTGGGTTGCAGTATGTGACAGAAGTATTCCATGCAACTCCTTTGTAAGACAGACTGATAGCCCACTATGTATATTCTATTACAGCTATCCATTTGTTGATGGACATTTAGGCTGGTTATTTATGAACATGAGCCTCTGCTTTCTTTTCAGGTATTTACCCAGAAGGGAAGTTGCAGGAATATATGATAGTCCTACTTTTTTTACATTTTTGAGCACAAGGATTCTATTCTCTCCATATTTTCTCCAATGCATGTGTCTTAGTTAGGGTTTTACTGCTGTGAACAGACACCATGATCAAACTCTTATAAGGACAACATTTAATTGGGGCTGGCTTACAGGTTCAGAGGTTTAGTCCATTATCATCAAGGTGGGAGCATGGCAGCATCCAGGCAGGCATGGTGCAGGAGGAGCTGAGAGTTCTACATCTTCATCTGAAGGCTGCTAGCAGAATACTGGCTTCCAGGAAGCTAGGATGAGGGTCTTAAAGCCCGCACCAACAGTAACACACCTACTCCAACAGGGCCACACCCTCTAATAGTGCCACTCCCTGGGCTGAGCATATACAAACCATCACAACATGGTTTATTTTTCTCTTATTTATTTCACCGCTATTCTTTTTTCTTTTTTAATTAAAAATTATTATTTTATGTGTATGGTGTTTGGCTGAATGTATCTTAATGTAAGGGCTTAGTGGGCCATTCTAGTAGGAATATGGAAGACTTGTGGCTGAGAGTGATTTGAACTGTGCAGACCTGACCCAAGAGGTTTCAGTGGAGAAGAACTTCAGTATGTGGCCTAGAAACTTATTTTTGTGGTGTTTTAGTGAAGAATGTTGATGCTTTTTGCCCTTATCTAAAGAGTCTATCTGAGGCTAAAGTAAGGTGATTTATATTCATTGCATTGGCAAAGGAAATCTCAGAAAAGCCTAGCAGAGACTTTGTTCTTTGGTCAAGTCTCATGAAGAGCATTTTGAACAAGCATAGCAAGCTTAGAAAGGGAAAATATAAAATATATGGTTCAAATATTAAAGGAGCACCAAGAAGTGAAATGGAGCTGAATCCTATGTTCAAGGATATTAAACTGAATTAAAGGAGTGGTGACTTTGGAACCAGATAAATTTAGGTCCCGGCATGGTAGTACAAGCCTTTAATCCCAGGAGGCAAAGCAAGCAGATCTCTGAGTTCAAGGCCAGCCTGGGGTGGAGTAGGTTCTACGTAAAGAAAAGCTTAAATCCAGGCATGGTGATCCAAACCTTTAATCCAGCATTCAGGAGATAAAGCCAATCTATAGATTGTCTGAGTTCAAAGTCAATCTGTAGAGCAAGTTCCAGGACAGCCAAGCTTAGGCAGCGAGGGAGTTGGAAGCCAGAAAGCTGGTAACAGAATAAGGGGGGACATGTTCCAGCTTCAGCAAGCAGCAGAACTAGATGGCTCTGGCTTTAGAGTCCAGCGTAGAATGAACTACTGAGACAATTGATGTTGGTTAGCCGGAGCTAAGAAATTAGCAGTAATAAGAAGAGACCAGCATCACTCCGGTGAAATCTTGTGGGAAGTGTTCTGAGAGTACAAAGAAGCTGTGTTCCAGAGATAGCCAAGGTTGTACTTTGTGCTGCAGCTGTACTTGGTAATGTGTAAAAGTCACCCAGGTGGTACTGGTTTTGAAGGCATAAAGGGTTCATGGAGAGCAGCTGAGGCTTGGCACTGTGAGAGGCAGCCCAGGACTGAAGGGGTCATGCAGAGGAGTTGAAGCTTGGCACCATTAAGAGAGCCTATGAGAGGCTAATAATGAAGCCTAGTTGCACTGAAGACCCCAGAGTATGGGAAATGCCAATACCATGGATGACCACCAAGAACAGCAGAAGCAGTGGATTGGATCATCCTGAGCTTAGAGTGCTACAGAGGGCAGAGCTGGAGAAGTGAAGCAAGCCCTTTGGAGAGCCCAGAAGATCATGTGTGGATCCCAGACATTGAAACAAGAAACTGCAACATTGAAGTTGCCGTGGAGACCCCAAGATATTCGAAATGTCAGAGCTGTGAGCTATCTGCTATGGAAAGCTGATAACGGAGTAGAACCAGCCCAGGAGAAAAGTTTGTTGCAGTCAACAAAGATGA
Source organism: Mastomys coucha (assembly GCF_008632895.1). Lineage (NCBI taxonomy): Eukaryota > Metazoa > Chordata > Mammalia > Rodentia > Muridae > Mastomys > Mastomys coucha. Next base: position 2,939,934 of record NW_022196895.1, on the reverse strand, counting down.
AAAAGGAGTTGAAGATCTGAAGATTGCTTTGACATCAGACATGAAGATGCGGAGTTTGGAGTTTATCCAGCTGGTTTCCTGTCTCACTTTGGATTACAGTTAAGTGATTGGATGAATCTCAGAAGAGACTTTGAACATTGGACTTTCAACATTGTTGAGACTGCTATAGACTATGGGGTCTTTGGAAGTTTGACTAAATGTAATTTTTATTATGCTATGGGTAGGCCACCACAGACTCATGCTTGAGCAAGCTTATGGGGGCCAGGAAGTGGAATGTGATGGTTAGTACCGAGGGAGTGGGACTATTAGGAGGTGTGTCCTTGTTGGAATGGGTGTGTCACTGTGGGTGTGGGCTTTAAAACCCTCACCCTGGCTGCCTAGAAGCCAGTCTTCTCCCTAGCAGCCTTCAGATGAAGATGTAGAACTCTCAGCTCCCCCTGCACATGCCTGCCTGGATGCTGCCAAGTTCTTGCCTTGGTGGTAATGGACTGAACCTCAGAACCTGTTAGCTAGCTTCAATGTGTCCTTATAAGAGTTGCCTTGGTCCTGGTGTCTGTTCACAGCAGTAAAATCCTAACTAAAACAGTGAGTAAGCCATTCATCGTGAGCAAGCCAGTAAGCCAAATTCCTCCATGTCTCTGCTTCGGCTTCTTCCTGCAGGTTCCTCTCCTCAGTTCCTGCCTTGACTTCCCTCAGTGATGGGCTGTAAGCTGTGAGGTAAAATAAACCTTTTCCTGCCCAAGTTCTTCTTGGTGATGCTATTTATCACGGAAAACAAACTAGGACCCTAACCAATGTTTCATGAAACATTTCTTCTTTATGGGTTACAGAGAAAGAAAAGTAAATGATGAAGGTTAGGGGCTGTTTTAAGAAAAGAAAAGATGAAACAAAAAAAGAAGAAAAACGTCCGGATGTTGGTGGTACATGCCTTTAATCCCAGCACTTGGGAGGCAGTGGCAGGCAGATTTCTGAGTTCGAGACCAGCCTGGTCTACAGAGCGAGTTCCAGGACAGACAAGGCTACACAGAAAAACCCTGTCTCGAATGTTTGGTCCCCAGTGGGTGGCACTGTTTTGGGAGGTATGGCCTGGTGGGAGTAAGTACATCTCTGCAGGTGAGTGTTGAGATAAAAAGCCTCCAGCTACTTGCAGTTCATCCTCCTTGCTTCATGCTTACAGTAAAGGATGTGAGTTCTCAGTGTCTGGCTCCAGCCTCCATTCCTGAGCTTGGCACCATGCCTCCACTCCACCATCATGGAGTCTTCTCCCCTGGGACCAAAGTCAAAATGAACTCCCTCTCCTTAAGCTGCCTGTTGTCATAGTATGTTAGCCCAGCAACAGCAAAGTAACTGCTAAAACACCTTTGAAGGCTATCCACACACTGCCTCTGAAAAGCAGTCTAGACTCTTGCGACTCGAAGCATGGGCTCAGTGTCAGTAGCACTGGAACCGTCTGGTTTTCAGAGAAATGCAGTTTCAGCTTCCACATCTTACTGTAGCTGGTGAGACTTTGTAAATATGGCCACGACGTTAAGTTCCATTCCACATGTTCTTAGAATGTCTGCAGCCATGCCATCAGTCTGTGAGGGCTCTGACCCTTCCTTTAAGTCTTTTTTTTTTTTTTTAAGATTTATTTATTTATTTATTTAAACTTTTATTACATTACGATGAGAAAAGTTACATGATTTCAATTTATCTGAATTTGTTAACATTTAAAAACATTTTAAGTAAATACAATTAAATCACATTCTTGTTTCCTTTTTGTACCCCAACTCCTCCCAGAGACCCCCCTTCAATACCTACAATATCTTTTTTGTCATATTCCTTAAAATTTATAAAATATTATAACAATAAAAATGACTATTATAAAAGTTGTTTGATATAAAACAACAATCAATGTAGCAGTCTTATATAGATGCTCATCTACAGTAATAGTGAAAATACATTTTTCTCAATATAAATTTTAAATAACTACAAACATATTGACTGTATATTTCAAAATAATACATCACTACTAGTATCTTCTTAAATGAACATAAATATATAAAATCTTTTTGTTTGTTTTCTATTTAATAGAGTTTAAAATCTTGGCTCTTACTGTGGTACAAGCTCAAAATAAGAACAATTTTTAAACATTGGATTTCTTTGTAATAAGGCTGTATTTCAATGACCCTCACATCACCAAAGGATTTTACCTCCA